>NW_027140397.1:187500-409135 GCF_036365525.1 Heterodontus francisci
CCACAGCACAGACACTGAGACTTATATATATGCACACACACACACACATCACAGCCCAGACACTGAGACTTATATATATATATATATATACACAGACACTCCAGAACCCAGGCACTGAGATATATATGTATATATATTTATATATATTTACACACACACACTCTGTCTCTCTCTCGCTCACATTCTCTCTCATACACACACACTTGCTGAATCACATTATCTCAAATACGCGCACACCCTCTCTCTCTCTAATTTCTCTGTTTATTTCTGACACTCACACACATACACAGATCTGGTAACATTGCTGCAGTCTGATGTCTAATTTCTCTGTTTAATTCTGACACTCACACACATACACAGATCTGGTAACATTGCTGCCGTCTGATGTCTAATTTCTCTGTTTATTTCTGACACTCACACACATACACAGATCTGGTAACATTGCTGCCGTCTGATGTCTAATTTCTCTGTTTATTTCTGACACTCACACACATACATTGATCTGTTAACTTTGCTCCAGTCTGATGTCTAATTTCTCTGTTTATTTCTGACACTCACACACATACACTGATCTGGTAACTTTGCTCCAGTCTGATGTCTAATTTCTCTGTTTATTTCTGACACTCACACACATACACTGATCTGGTAACTTTGCTCCAGTCTGATGTCTAATTTATCTGTTTATTTCTGACACTCACACACATACACAGATCTGGTAACATTGCTCCAGTCTGATGTCTAATTTCTCTGTTTATTTCTCTTCCTCACAGTTAACTTGCTGACGATTGGGATCCTGTCTCGGGGAAAGTGCGGTCTCTCCAAATGTGTCACTCGGTACCTGGTGGCCATGTCAGCGGCGGATCTACTGGTCATTATCCTGGACCTGATATTCAGACACATTCCCATTGTTTATTGGGAACAGTTTTGGTTCCTGTATTACATCCCCGTGTGTAATATCCACGCCGTCCTGCTTTACACAGTCACAGACTGTTCTGTCTGGTTCACCGTCACTTTCACCTTTGATCGATTTGTGGCCATTTGTTGTCAGAATCTGAAAAGTAAATATTGCAGTGAGAAAACATGTGCTGTGGTTGTGGGAACAGTGAGTGTGCTGAGCTGTTTAAAGAACATCTTCTGGTATTTTATGTTCACGGGTCGGTATTGGCTGGGGAACTTCCCCTGGTTTTGTGATGTAACAGTAGATGTTCAGTATTCTCGTGTCTGGGGAACAATCGAGTTCCTCCACAACATTCTAACCCCGGCCGTCCCATTTGTGCTGATTCTGCTGCTCAACGCTCTCACCGTCAGACACATTTTAGTGAGCAGCAGAGGACGCAGGAGACTCCGGGCTCACAGCAGTGGGGAGAGTCACAGAGACCCCGAGATGGAGAGTCGAAGGAAATCTATCATTTTACTGTTAGTTATCTCTGGTAATTTCATCCTGTTGTGGGCCCTGTTAATGGTGTGTTCTATATGGTACCGGATGTGGTATTTGGGTTATCAGTCTGTTATTCTCCCTGATTTTCTGCTGGAATTGTCCTTCATGCTCCAGCTCCTGAGCTGCTCCACAAACACTGTGATTTACGCCGTGACCCAGACTCAGTTCAGAGAGCAGGTGAAGAATGTGCTGAAATATCCCTTTAATACAATTGTTAAATTAATTCAATAATCAGAGGAGGGGGAGGGGACAGTCACCATGGAGACAGAGCGGGGGAGGAGACTGTCACCATGGAGACAGAGCGGGGGAGGGGACTGTCACCATGGAGACAGAGCGGGGGAGGGGACTGTCACCATGGAGACAGAGCGGGGGAGGGGCCTCTCACCATGGAGACAGAGCGGGGGAGGGGACTGTCACCATGGAGACAGAGCGGGGGGAGGGGACTGTCACCATGGAGACAGAGCGGGGGAGGAGACTGTCACCATGGAGACAGAGCGGGGGAGGGGACTGTCACCATGGATACAGAGCGGGGGAGGGGACTGTCACCATGGAGACAGAGCGGGGGAGGGGCCTGTCACCATGGAGACAGAGCGGGGGAGGGGACTGTCACCATGGAGACAGAGCGGGGGAGGGGACTGTCACCATGGAGACAGAGCGGGGGAGGGGCCTCTCACCATGGTGACAGAGCGGGGGAGGGGCCTCTCACCATGGAGACAGAGCGGGGGAGGGGCCTGTCACCATGGATACAGAGCGGGGGAGGGGACTGCCACCATGGAGACAGAGCGGGGGAGGGGCCTCTCACCATGGAGACAGAGCGGGGGAGGGACCTGTCACCATGGAGACAGAGCGGGGGAGGGGACTGTCACCATGGAGACAGAGCGGGGGAGGGGACTGTCACCATGGAGACAGAGCGGGGGAGGGGACTGTCACCATGGACACAGAGCAGGGGAGGGGACTGTCACCATGGAGACAGAGCGGGGGAGGGGCCTGTCAACATGGAGACAGAGCGGGGGAGGGGCCTGTCACCATGGAGACAGAGCGGGGGAGGGGCCTCTCACCATGGAGACAGAGCGGGGGAGGGGACTGTCACCATGGAGACAGAGCGGGGGAGGGGCCTCTCACCATGGAGACAGAGCGGGGGAGGGGCCTCTCACCATGGAGACAGAGCGGGGGAGGGGCCTGTCACCATGGAGACAGAGCGGGGGAGGGGCCTGTCACCATGGAGACAGAGCGGGGGAGGGGCCTGTCACCATGGAGACAGAGCGGGGGAGGGGCCTGTCACCATGGAGACAGAGCGGGGGAGGGGACTGTCACCATGGAGACAGAGTGGGGGAGGGGCCTGTCACCATGGAGACAGAGCGGGGGAGGGGCCTGTCACCATGGAGACAGAGCGAGCGAGGGGACTGTCACCATGGAGACGAGGGGGAGGGGCCTGTCACCATGGAGACAGAGCGGGGGAGGGGACTGTCACCATGGAGACAGAGCGGGGGAGGGGCCTGTCACCATGGAGACAGAGCGGGGGAGGGGACTGTCACCATGGAGACAGAGCAGGGGAGGGGACTGTCACCATGGAGACAGAGCGGGGGAGGGGCCTCTCACCATGGAGACAGAGTGGGGGAGGGGCCTGTCACCATGGAGACAGAGCGGGGGAGGGGCCTGTCACCATGGAGACAGAGCGGGGGAGGGGACTGTCACCATGGAGACGAGGGGGAGGGGCCTGTCACCATGGAGACAGAGCGGGGGAGGGGAATGTCACCATGGAGACAGAGCGGGGGAGGGGCCTGTCACCATGGAGACAGAGCGGGGGAGGGGACTGTCACCATGGAGACAGAGCGGGGGAGGGGACTGTCACCATGGAGACAGAGCGGGGGAGGGGACTGTCATCATGGAGACAGAGCGGGGGAGGGGACTGTCACCATGGAGACAGAGCGGGGGAGGGGACTGTCACCATGGAGACAGAGAGGGGGAGGGGCCTGTCACCATGGAGACAGAGCGAAGGAGGGGACTGTCACCATGGAGACGAGGGGGAGGGGCCTGTCACCATGGAGACAGAGCGGGGGAGGGGACTGTCACCATGGAGACAGAGCGTGGGAGGGGCCTGTCACCATGGAGACAGAGCGGGGGAGGGGACTGTCACCATGGAGACAGAGCGGGGGAGGGGAATGTCACCATGGAGACAGAGCGGGGGAGGGGACTGTCATCATGGAGACAGAGCGGGGGAGGGGACTGTCACCATGGAGACAGAGCGGGGGAGGGGCCTCTCACCATGGAGACAGAGCGGGGGAGGGGCCTCTCACCATGGAGACAGAGCGGGGGAGGGGCCTCTCACCATGGAGACAGAGCGGGGGAGGGGACTGTCACCATGGAGACAGAGCGGGGGAGGGGACTGTCACCATGGAGACAGAGCGGGGGAGGAGCCTGTCACCATGGAGACAGAGCGGGGGAGGGGCCTCTCACCATGGAGACAGAGCGGGGGAGGGGACTGTCACCATGGAGACAGAGCGGGGGAGGAGACTGTCACCATGGAGACAGAGCGGGGGAGGGGCCTCTCACCATGGAGACAGAGCGGGGGAGGGGACTGTCACCATGGAGACAGAGCGGGGGAGGAGACTGTCACCATGGAGACAGAGCGGGGGAGGGGCCTGTCACCATGGAGACAGAGCGGGGGAGGAGCCTGTCACCATGGAGACAGAGCGGGGGAGGGGCCAGTCACCATGGAGACAGAGCGGGGAAGGGGACTGTCACCATGGAGACAGAGCGGGGGAGGAGCCTGTCACCATGGAGACAGAGCGGGGTAGGGGCCTCTCACCATGGAGACAGAGCGGGGAGGGGCCTGTCACCATGGAGACAGAGCGGGGGAGGGGCCTGTCACCATGGAGACAGAGCGGGGGAGGGGCCTCTCACCATGGAGACAGAGCGGGGGAGGGGCCTGTCACCATGGAGACAGAGCGGGGGAGGGGCCTCTCACCATGGAGACAGAGCGGGGGAGGGGCCTGTCGCCATGGAGACAGAGCGGGGGACGGGCCTGTCACCATGGAGACAGAGCGGGGGAGGGGACTGTCACCAAGGAGACAGAGCGGGGGAGGGGCCTGTCACCATGGAGACAGAGCGGGGGAGGGGACAGTCACCATGGAGACAGAGCGGGGGAGGGGCCTGTCACCATGGAGACAGAGCGGGGGAGGGGCCTGTCACCATGGAGACAGAGCGGGGGAGGGGCCTCTCACCATGGAGACAGAGCGGGGGAGGGGACTGTCACCATGGAGACAGAGCGGGGGAGGGGCCTCTCACCATGGAGACAGAGCGGGGGAGGGGCCTGTTTCCAAGGTGATGGCGAATGGGGGCGGGGTCTGTTTCCAGAGTGACGGGAGTGGGGGCGTGGTCTGTTTCCAAGGTGACGGGAGTGGGGGCGGGGTCTGGTACCAAAGTGACGGCGAATGGGGGCGTGGTCTGTTTCCAAGGTGACGGGAGTGGGGGCGGGGTCTGTTACCAAAGTGACGGCGAGTGGGGGTGGGGTCTGTTTCCAAGGTGACGGCGAGTGGGGGCGGGGTCTGTTTCCAAGGTGACGGCGAGTGGGGGCGGGGTCTGTTTCCAAGGTGACGGCGAGTGGGGGCGGGGTCTGTTTCCAAGGTGACGGCGAGTGGGGGGGCGGGGTCTGTTACCAAAGTGACGGCGAGTGGGGGCGGGGTCTGTTTCCAAAGTGACGGCGAGTGGGGGGCGGGGTCTGTTTCCAAGGTGACGGGAGTGGGGGCGGGGTATGTTTCCAAGGTGACGGGAGTGGGGGCGGGGTCTGTTACCAAAGTGACGGCGAGTGGGGGCGGGGTCTGTTCCCAAAGTGACGGCGAGTGGGGGCGGGGTCTGTTACCAAAGTGACGGGAATGTGGGCGGGGTCTGTTTCCAGATGACGGGAGTGGGGGCGGGGTCTGTTAGCAAGGTGACGGGAGTGGGGGCGGGGTCTGTTTCCAGGGTGACGGGAATGTGGGCGGGGTCTGTTTCCAGGGTGATGGAATGGGGGTGGCGTTTGTTACCAAGGTGACGGGAGTGGGGGCGGGGTCTGTTACCAAGGTGACGGGAGTGGGGGCGGGGTCTGTTACCAAGGTGACAGGAGGGGGGCGGGGTCTGTTTCCAGGGTGACGGGAGTGGGGGTGGGGTCTGTTTCCAGGGTGACGGGAGTGGGGGCGGGGTCTGTTTCCAGGGTGACGGGAGTGGGGGCGGGGTCTGTTACCAAGGTGACGGGAGTGGGGGCGGGGTCTGTTACCAAGGTGACGTGAGTGGGGGCGTGGTCTGTTACCTAGGTGACGGGAGTGGGGGCGGGGTCTGTCACCAGGGTGACGGAGTGGGGGCGGGGTCTGTTACCAAGGAGACGGGAGTGGGGGCGGGGTCTGTTACCAAGGTGACGGGAGTGGGGGCGGGGTCTGTTACCAAGGTGACGGGAGTGGGGGCGGGGTCTGTTTCCAGGGTGACGGGAGTGGGGGCGGGGTCTGTTTCCAGGGTGACGGGAGTGGGGGCGGGGTCTGTTTCCAGAGTGACGGGAGTGGGGGCGGGGTCTGTTTCCAGGGTGACGGGAGTGGGGGCGGGGTCTGTTTCCAGGGTGACGGGAGTGGGGGCGGGGTCTGTTTCCAGGGTGACGGGAGTGGGGGCGGGGTCTGTTTCCAGAGTGACGGGAGTGGGGGCGGGGTCTGTTTCCAGAGTGACGGGAGTGGGGGCGGGGTCTGTTTCCAGGGTGACGGGAGTGGGGGCGGGGTCTGAATCTTTCTGATTCTTTTATAATCCCTTTCAAACTAAAAGAATCCTGATAATTATTGATAATAATTTATAATAATTTATAAACATTTACTGACCTTTACAACCTTTATCAACTGTTTATAATTCTTCCTCTCACTTTGTAAATCTTTATAATCTTTATGATTGTCTGTGATTTATTATCTTTTATGAGATTTTATTCTCATTTATAATCTGTTACATTCACTGCCCTGGACAGAAAACATTGAAAATGATCCCCGAGAATTACTCATAATTCAAACAGATCACAGAGCATATCATTTAAAATGGCCGCAGCACATGTCACGTAAAATGGCCGCAGTGAAGGTGACATCAAACAGACCACAGTGCATATCATTTAAAATGGCCGCAGCACATGTCACGTAAAATGGCCGCAGTGAAGGTGACATCAAACAGACCACAGTGCATATCATTTAAAATGGCCGCAGCACATGTCGCGTAAAATGGCCGCAGTGAAGGTGACATCAAACAGACCACAGTGCATATCATTTAAAATGGCCGCAGCACATGTCACGTAAAATGGCTGCAGTCAAGGTGACATCAAACAGACCACAGAGCATAACATTTAAAATGGACGCAGTGACGGTGACATCAAACAGACCACAGTGCATATCATTTAAAATGGCCGTACCATATGTCACGTAAAATGGCCGCAGTGAAGGTGACATCAAACAGACCACAGAGCACATCATTTAGAATGGCCGCAGCACATGTCGCTTAAAATGGCCGCGGTGCAGGTGACATCAAACAGACAACAGTGCATATAATCAGATCGAACTGGCCTTTGTTAAAACCAGCTGGAGTGGTACTGAGTCCCACACACACACCAGGAAACAGCCAATTCAATCCAGACCTCTATTAATGCCAGCTGGAGTGGTACTGAGCCCCACTCACACACCAGATAAGAGCCAATTGAATTTGAGCCGATATTAATACCAGCTGGAGTGGTACTGAGGCTCATTCACATACCGGGAAAGAACCAATTCAATCCAGGCCCCTATTAATACCAGCTGGAGTAAAATTAACTCCCATTTACACACCAGGAAAGAGCCAATTGAAACCGAGCCTATATTATCACCAGCTGGAGTGGTACTGAGTCCCACTGACACACCAGGAAAGAGCCAATTCAATGCAAACCTTTATTAATACCAGCTGGAGTGGTACTGAGCCCCACTCACACACCAGGAAAAAGCTAATTAAAGCCAGACCGCCATTGATACCAGCTGGAGTGGGACTGAGACCCACTCACACACCAGGAAAGAGATAGTTCATTCCAGGCTTCCATCAATACTAGCTGGAGTGGCACTGAGTCCCACTAACACCCCAGAAAGAGCCAATTCAATCCAGGTCTCTATAAATACCAGCTGGAGTGGAATTAACTCCCACTCACACAACAGGAAAGAGCAAATTCAATCCAGGCCTCTATTAATAGCAGCTGGAGTGGTACTGAGTCCCACTCAAACACCAGGAAAGAGGCAATTTAATCCAGGCCTCGATTAATGCCAGCTGGAGTGGTACTGAGTCCCACTCACACACCAGGAAAGAGCCAATTCAATCCAGGCCTCCATTAATACTAGCTGGAGTGGTACTGAGTCCCACTCACACACCAGGAAAGAGCCAATTCAATCCAGGCCTCCAATAATACCAGCTGGAGTGGTACTGAGTCCCACTCACACACCAGGAAAGAGCCAATTAAATCCAGACCTCTATTAATACCAGCTGGAGTGGTACTGAGTCCCACTCACACACCAGGAAAGAGCCAATTAAATCCAGACCTCAATTAATACCAGCTGGAGTGGTACTGAGCCCAACTCACTCACCAGGAAGGAGCCAATTCAATCCAGCCCTCTATTAATACCAGCTGGAGTGGTACTGAGTCCCACACACACACCAGGAAAGAGCCAATTCAATCCAGGCCTCCATTAATACTAGCTGGAGTGGTACTGAGTCCCACTCACACACCAGGAAAGAGCCAATTCAATCCAGGCCTCCAATAATACCAGCTGGAGTGGTACTGAGTCCCACTCACACACCAGGAAAGAGCCAATTCAATCCAGGCCTCTATTCATACCAGCTGGAGTGGTACTGAGTCCCACTCACACACCAGGAAAGAGCCAATTAAATCCAGACCTCTATTAATACCAGCTGGAGTGGTACTGAGTCCCACTCACACACCAGGAAAGAGCCAATTAAATCCTACCTCTATTAATACCAGCTGGAGAGTTACTGAGTCCCACTCACACACCAGGGAAGAGCCAATTCAATCCAGACCTCTATTAATACCAGCTGGAGTGGTACTGAGTCCCACTCACACACCAGGAAAGAGTCAATTAAATCCAGACCTCAATTAATAGCAGCTGGAGTGGTACTGAGTCCCACTCACACACCAGGAAAGAGCCAATTAAATCCGGACCTCAATTAATGTCAACTGGAGTGTTACTGAGTCCCACTCACACACCAGGAAAGAGCCAATTCAATCGAGAACTC
This sequence comes from Heterodontus francisci, assembly GCF_036365525.1. Taxonomy (NCBI): domain Eukaryota; kingdom Metazoa; phylum Chordata; class Chondrichthyes; order Heterodontiformes; family Heterodontidae; genus Heterodontus; species Heterodontus francisci. Next base: position 196,205 of record NW_027140397.1, read on the forward strand.
TTAATACCAGCTGGAGTGGGCCTGAGCCCCACTCACTCACCAGGAAGGAGCCAATTCAATCCAGCCCTCTATTAATACCAGCTGGAGTGGCACTGAGCCCCACTCACACACCAGGGAAGAGCCATTTCGATCCAGGCCTCTATCTATAGCGACTGGAGTGGGACTGAGAGCCACTCACACACCAGGAAAGAGGCAATTCAATCCAGGTATCTATTAATACCAGCTGGAGTGGTACTGAGTCCCACTCACTCACCAGGAAGGAGCCAATTCAATCCAGACCTCTATTAATAACAGCTGGAGTGGTACTGAGTCCCACTCACACAGCAGAGAAGAGACAGTTCATTCCAGGACTTTATTAACACCGGGTGTTCTGGCACTGTGTCCCACTCACACACCAGAAAGAGCCAATTCATTCTAGGCCTCTATTAATACCAGCTGGAGTGGTTCTGATTCACACTCACACCAGGAAAGAGCCAATTCAAACCAGATCTCTATTAATACCAGCTGGAGTGGTACAGATCCCCACTCACTCCCCAGCAAAGAGCCAATTCAATCCAGGCCTCTATTAATACCAGCTGGAATGGTTCTGATTCACACTCACACCAGGAAAGAGCCAATTCAAACCAGATCTCTATTAATACCAGCTGGAGTGATACAGATCCCCACTCACTCCCCAGCAAAGAGCCAATTCAATCCAGGCCTCTATTAATACCAGCAGGAGTGGCACTAATCCCAACTCACTCACCAAAAAAGGGCCAATTCAATCCATGTCTCTATTAATAGCAGAAGGAGTGGAACTGAGCCCCGCTCACACACCAGGAAGTGGCTAACTCAATCCAGGCCTCTATTAATACCAGCTGGAGTGGTACTGAGCCCCGCTCACACACCAGGAAGTGGCTAACTCAATCCAGGCCTCTATTAATACCAGCTGGAGTGGTACTGAGTCCCACACACACCAGGAAAGAGCCAATTCAATCCAGACCTCTATGAATACCAGCTGGAGTGGTACTGAGTCCCACTCACACACCAGGAAAGAGCCAATTCAATCCTGACCTCTATTAATACCAGCTGGAGTGGTACTGAGTCCCACTCACACACCAGGAAAGAGCCAATTCAATCCTGACCTCTATTAACACCAGCTGGAGTGGTACTGAGTCCCACTCACACACCAGGAAAGAGCCAATTCAATCCTGACCTCTATTAACACCAGCTGGAGTGGTACTGAGTCCCACACACACCAGGAAAGAGCCAATTCAATCCTGACCTCTATTAATACCAGCTGGAGTGGTACAGACTCCCACTCACACACCAGGAAAGAGCCAATTCAATCCAGACCTCTATGAATAACAGCTGGAGTGGTACAGACTCCCACTCACACACCAGGAAAGAGCCAATTCAATCCCAACCGTATTAATACCAGCTGGAGTGGTTCTGAGTCCCACTCTCAAACCAGGAAAGAGCCAATTCAATCCAGGCCTCTATTAATACCAGCTGGAGTTCTACTGAGCCCCACTCACACACCAGGAAAGAGCCAATTGAATCCAGAACACGAATTAATACCAGCTGGAGTGGTACTGAGACCCACTCACACACCAGGAGAGAGCCAATTCAATTCAGGCCTCTATTAATACCAGCTGGAGTGGTACTGAGTCCCACTCACACACCAGGAAAGTGTCAATTCAATTCAGGCCTCTATTAATGCTAGCTGGAGTGGTACTGAGTCCCACTCACACACCAGGAAAGAGCCAATTCAATCCCAACCGTATTAATACCAGCTGGAGTGGTTCTGAGTCCCAATCACACACCAGAAAAGTGTCAATTCAATTCAGGCCTCTATTAATGCTAGCTGGAGTGATACTGAGACCCACTCACACACCAGGAAAGAGCCAATTCAATTCAGGCCTCTATTAATGCTAGCTGGAGTGGTACTGAGTCCCACTCACACACCAGGAAAGAGCCAATTCAATCCCAACCGTATTAATACCAGCTGGAGTGGTTCTGAGTCCCAATCACACACCAGGAAAGAGCCAATTCAATCCCAACCGTATTAATACCAGCTGGAGTGGTTCTGAGTCCCAATCACACACCAGAAAAGTGTCAATTCAGGCCTCTATTAATGCTAGCTGGAGTGATACTGAGACCCACTCACACACCAGGAAAGAGCCAATTCAATTCAGGCCTCTATTAATGCTAGCTGGAGTGGTACTGAGTCCCACTCACACACCAGGAAAGAGCCAATTCAATCCCAACCGTATTAATACCAGCTGGAGTGGTTCTGAGTCCCAATCACACACCAGGAAAGTGTCAATTCAATCCAGGCCTCTATTAATAACATTTGGAGTGGGACTGAATCCCACTTACACAACAGATAAGAGACAGCTCATTTCAAACATCTATAAATATCAGCTGGAATGGTACTGAACCCCACTCACCCACCCGGAAAGAGCGAATTCAGTCCAGACCTCTTAATCCCAGCTGGAGTGCGACTGATTCCAACTCACACAGCAGGAAAGGGACAGTTCATTCCAGGCCTCTACTAATCCCAGCTGGAGTGGTTCCGAGCCCCACTCACACACCAGGAAACAGCCAACTCAATCCAGACCTCCACAATACCAGCTGGAGTGGAATTAACTCCCACTCACACACCAAAAAGAGCCAATTCAATCCAGCCCTCTATTAATACCAGCAGGAGGGGCACTGAGTCCCACTCACAAACCAGGAAAGGGACAGTTCATTCCAGGCCTCTATTAATACTTCTGGAGTGGTACTGAGTCCCACTCACACACCAGGAAAGAGCCAATTCAATCCAGACCTCTATTAATACCAGCTGGAGGGGTACTGAGTCCCACTCACAAACCAGGAAAGGGACAGTTCATTCCAGGCCTCTATTAATACTTCTGGAGTGGTACTGAGTCCCACTCACACTCCAGAAAGAGCCAATTCAATCCCAACCGTATTAATACCAGCTGGAGTGGTTCTGAGTCCCAATCACACACCAGGAAAGAGCCAATTCAATGCAGGCCTCTATTAATAACATTTGGAGTGGGACTGAATCCCACTCACACAGCTGAGAAGAGACAGTTCATTCCAGGACTCTATTAACACCGGGTGTTCTGGCACTGTGTCCCACTCACACACCAGAAAGAGCCAATTCATTCTAGGCCTCTATTAATACCAGCTGGAGTGATACTGATTCTCACGGACACACCAGGAAAGAGACCATTCCATCCAGACCTCTAATAATACCAGCAGGATGGTACTGAGCCCCCCTCAGGCACCAGCAAGTGCCAATTCAATCCAAGCCTCTATTAATACCAGCTGGAGTGGGACTGAGTCCCACTCACACATCAGTTAAGAGCCAATTCAATCCAGGCCTCTATTAATACCAGCTGGAGTGGTTCGGAGTCCCAATCACGCACCAGGAAAGAGCCAATTCAATCCCAACCCTATTAATACCAGCTGGAGTGGTACTGAGCCCCACTCAGACATCAGTTAAGAGCCAATTCAATCCCGACCTCTATTAATACCAGCTGGAGTGGGACTGAGTCCCACTCACACATCAGTTAAGAGCCAATTCAATCCAGGCCTCTATTAATACCAGCTGGAGTGGTTCGGAGTCCCAATCACGCACCAGGAAAGAGCCAATTCAATCCCAACCCTATTAATACCAGCTGGAGTGGTACTGAGCCCCACTCAGACATCAGTTAAGAGCCAATTCAATCCAGACCTCTATAATACCAGCTGGAGTGCGACTGAGCGCCAAGCACACAGCAGGAAAGGGACAGTTAATTCCAAGCCACTATTCATACCATCTGGAGTGGAATTGACTCCCATTCACACACCAGGAAACAGCCAATTCAATCCAGACCTCTATAATACCAGCTGAAGTGCGACTGAGTCCCACACACACAGCAGGAAAGGGACAGTTCATTCCAGGCCTCTATTTAACCAGTTGGAGTGGTACTGAGCCCCCTCACACACCAGGAAAGAGCGAATTCAGTCCAAACATCTTTTAATCCCAGCTGGAGTGCGACTGATTCCCACTCACACAGCAGGAAAGGGACAGTTAATTCCAGGCCTCTATTAATACAAGCTGGAGTGGAATTAATTCCCACTCACACACCAGGAAACAGCCAATTCAATCCAGGCCTCTATTAATACCAGCTGGAATGGTACTGAGCCCCCTCACACACCAGGAAAGAGCAACTTCCAACCAGACCTCCAATAAAAGCAGCTGGAATGGTACTGAACCCCACTCACCCACCCGGAAAGAGCGAATTCAGTCCAGACCTCTTAATCCCAGCTGGAGTGCGACTGATTCCAACTCACACAGCAGGAAAGTGACAGTTCATTCCAGGCCTCTACTCATCCCAGCTGGAGTGGTTCTGAGCCCCAGTCACACACCAGGAAACAGCCAATTCAATCCAGACATCCATAATACCAGCTGGAGTGGAATTAACTCCCACTCACACACCAAAAAGAGCCAATTCAATCCAGATCTCTATTAATACCAGCTGGAGTGGAATTAACTCCCACTCACACACCAGGAAAGAGCCAATTCAATCCAGTCCTCTATTAATACCAGCAGGAATGGTACTGAGCCCCACTCAGACACCAAAAAGAGCCAATTCAATCCAGGCCTCTATTAATACCAGCTGGAGCGGTACTGAGTCCCACTCACAAACCAGGAAAGAGCCAATTCATTCCAGCCCTCTATTAATACCAGCTGGAGGGGTACTGAGTCCCACTCACAAACCAGGAAAGAGCCAGTTCATTGCAGACCTATATTAATAACAGCTGGAGTTGGACAGAGTCCCACTCACAAACCAGGAAATTACCAATTCAATTCAGGCCTCTATCAATACAAGCTGGAGTGGAATTAACTCCATCACACACACCAGAAACAGCCAATTCAATCCTGACCTCGAGAATACCAGCTGGAGTGCGTCTGAGTCCCACTCACACGCCATGAAGGGGTCAGTTCATTCCAGGTCTCTATTAATACCAGCTGGAAAGGTACTGAGTCCCACTCTCAAACCAGGAAAGAGCCAATTCAATCCCAACCCTATTAATACCAGCTGGAGTGGTACTGAGCCCCACTCAGACATCAGTTAAGAGCCAATTCAATCCAGACCTCTATAATACCAGCTGGAGTGCGACTGAGCGCCAAGCACACAGCAGGAAAGGGACAGTTCATTCCAGGCCACTATTCATACCATCTGGAGTGGAATTGACTCCCATTCACACACCAGGAAACAGCCAATTCAATCCAGACCTCTATAATACCAGCTGAAGTGCGACTGAGTCCCACACACACAGCAGGAAAGGGACAGTTCATTCCAGGCCTCTATTTAACCAGTTGGAGTGGTACTGAGCCCCCTCACACACCAGGAAAGAGCGAATTCAGTCCAAACATCTTTTAATCCCAGCTGGAGTGCGACTGATTCCCACTCACACAGCAGGAAAGGGACAGTTAATTCCAGGCCTCTATTAATACAAGCTGGAGTGGAATTAATTCCCACTCACACACCAGGAAACAGCCAATTCAATCCAGGCCTCTATTAATACCAGCTGGAATGGTACTGAGCCCCCTCACACACCAGGAAAGAGCAACTTCCAACCAGACCTCCAATAAAAGCAGCTGGAATGGTACTGAACCCCATTCACCCACCCGGAAAGAGCGAATTCAGTCCAGACCACATTTAATCCCAGCTGGAGTGCGACGGAGTCCCACTCACACAGCAGGAAAGGGACAGTTCATTCCAGGCCTCTAATATTCCCAGCTGGAGTGGTTCTGAGCCCCAGTCACACACCAGGAAACAGCCAATTCAATCCAGCCCTCTATTAATACCAGCTGGAGGGGTACTGAGTCCCACTCACAAACCAGGAGAGGGACAGTTCATTCCAGGCCTCTATTAATACTTCTGGAGAGGTACTGAGTCCCACTCACACTCCAGAAAGAGGCAATTCAATCCAGGCCTCTATTAATAACAGCTGGAGTGGCACTGAGTCCCACTCACACTCCAGAAAGAGGCAATTCATTCCAGGCCTCTATTAATACAAGCTGGAGTGGTACTGAGTCCCACTCACACACCAGGAAAGAGCCAATTCAATTCTGGCCTCTATTCATACCAGCTGGAATGGTACTGAGTCCCACTCAGACACCAGAAAGAGCCAATGCAATCCAGGCCTCTATTAATACTAGCTGGAGTGGAACTGAGTCCCACTCAAACACCAGGAAAGTGTCAATTCAATCCAGGCCTCTATTAATAACACTTGGAGTGGGACTGAATCCCACTTACACAACAGATAAGAGACAGCTCATTTCAAACATCTATAAATATCAGCTGGAATGGTACTGAATCCCACTCACCCACCCGGAAAGAGCGAATTCAGTCCAGACCTCTTAATCCCAGCTGGAGTGCGACTGATTCCAACTCACACAGCAGGAAAGGGACAGTTCATTCCAGGCCTCTACTCATCCCAGCTGGAGTGGTTCTGAGCCCCAGTCACACACCAGGAAACAGCCAATTCAATCCAGACCTCCACAATACCAGCTGGAGTGGAATTAACTCCCACTCACACACCAGGAAAGAGCCAATTCAAACCAGACCTCTATTAATACCAGCTGGAATGGTACTGAGCCCCACTCAGACACCAAAAAGAGCCAATTCAATCCAGACCTCTATTAATACCAGCTGGAGTGGAATTAACTCCCACTCACACACCAGGAAAGAGCCAATTCAATCCAGTCCTCTATTAATACCAGCAGGAATGGTACTGAGCCCCACTCAGACACCAAAAAGAGCCAATTCAATCCAGGCCTCTATTAATACCAGCTGGAGCGGTACTGAGTCCCACTCACAAACCAGGAAAGAGCCAATTCATTCCAGCCCTCTATTAATACCAGCTGGAGGGGTACTGAGTCCCACTCACAAACCAGGAAAGAGCCAGTTCATTGCAGACCTCTATTAATAGCAGCTGGAGTTGGAGAGAGTCCCACTCTCAAACCAGGAAATTACCAATTCAATTCAGGCCTCTATCAATACGAGCTGGAGTGGAATTAACTCCATCACACACACCAGAAACAGCCCATTCAATCCTGACCTCGAGAATACCAGCTGGAGTGCGTCTGAGTCCCACTCACACGCCATGAAGGGGTCAGTTCATTCCAGGTCTCTATTAATACCAGCTGGAAAGGTACTGAGTCCCACTCACAAACCAGGAAAGAGCCAATTCAATTCAGGCCTCTATTAATACCAGCTGGAGTTGAATTATCTCCATCTCACACTCCAGAAAGAGCCAATTCAATCCTGACCTCGAGAATACCAGCTGGTGTGCGTCTGAGTCCCTCTCACACGCCATGAAGGGGTCAGTTCATTCCAGGTCTATATTAATACCAGATGGAAAGGTACTGAGTCCCACTCACAAACCAGGAAAGAGCCAATTCAATCCAGACCTCTATTAATAACAGCTGGAGTGGCACTGAGTCCCACTCTCAAACCAGGAAAAAGCCAATTCAATTCAGGCCTCTATTAATACCAGCTGGAGTGGTACCGAGTCCCACTCAAAAACCAGGAAAGAGCCAATTCAATCCTGACCTCTATAATACCAGCTGGAGTGATACTGAGTTCCACTCACACACCAGGACAGAGCCAAATCAATCCAAACTTCTATTAATACCAGCTGGAGTGGGACTGAGGATCACTCGGACACCAGGAAAGAGGCCCATTCAATCCAGACCTCTTATTAGTACCAGCTGGAGTGGTACTGAGCCCCACTCACACACCAGGGAAGAGAGAATTCAATCCAGACCTCTATTAATACCAGCTGGAGTTGTACTGAACCCCACTCACACACCAGGAAAGAGCCAATTGAATCCAGACCACTAATTAATACCAGCTGGAGTGGTACTGAGTCCCACTCACACACCAGGAAAGAGCCAATTCAATCCAGTCCTCTATTAAATCCAATTCAATCCAGTCCTCTATCAGAAAGAGCCAATTCTATCCAGGGTTCCATTAATACCAGCTGGAGATGTTCGGAGTCCCAATCACACACCAGGAAAGAGCCAATTCAATCCCAACCCTATTAATACCAGCTGGAGTGGTTCTGAGTCCCACTCACACACCAGGAAAGAGCCAATTCAATCCAGTCCTCTATTAATACCAGCAGGAATGGTACTGAGCCCCACTCAGACACCAAAAAGAGCCAATTCAATCCAGCCATCTATTAATACCAGCTGGAGGGGTACTGAGTCCCACTCACACACCAGGAAAGAGCCAATTCAATTCAGGCCTCGATCCATACGAGCTGGAGTGGAATTAACTCCATCACACACACCAGAAACAGCCAATTCAATCCTGACCTCGAGAATACCAGCTGGTGTGCGTCTGAGTCCCACTCACACGCCATGTAGGAGTCAGTTCATTCCAGGCCTCTATTAATACCAGCTGCAAAGGTACTGAGTCCCACTCACAAACCAGGAAAGAGCCAATTCAATCCAGAACTCCACAATACCAGCTGGAGTGGTACTGAGTCCCATTCACAAACCAGGAAAGAGCCAATACAATTCAGGCCTCTATTAATACGAGCTGGAGCGGTACTGAGTCCCACTCACAAACCAGGAAAGAGCCAATACAATTCAGGCCTCTATTAATACGAGCTGGAGTGGCACTGAGTCCCACTCACACACCAGAAAGAGCCAATTCAATCCTGACCTCTATAATACCAGCTGGTGTGCGTCTGAGGATCACTCAGACACCAGGAAAGAGGCACTTTCAATCCAGACCTCTTATTAATACCAGCTGGAGAGGTACTGAGTCCCACTCACACACCAGGGAAGAGAGAATTCAATCCAGACCTCTATTAATACCAGCTGGAGAGGTACTGAGCCCCACTCACACACCAGGGAAGAGAGAATTCAATCCAGGTCTCTATTAATACCAGCTGGAGTTGTACTGAACCCCACTCACACACCAGGAAAGAGGCAATTCATTCCAGACCTCTGTAATACCAGCTGGAGTGCGACTGAGACCCACTCACGCAGCAGGAAATGGACAGTTCATTCCAGGCCTCTATTAATACCAGCTGGAGTGGCATTAACTCCCACTCGCACACCTGGAAACAGCCAATTCAATCCAGACCTCTATAATACCAGCTGAAGTGCGACTGAGTCCCACACACACAGCAGGAAAGGGACAGTTCATTCCTGGCCTCTATTTAACCAGTTGGAGTGGTACTGAGCCCCACACACACACACCAGAAAGAGCCAATTCAATCCAGATCTCTATTAATACCAGTTGGAGTGGTTCTGAGCCCCACTCACACACCAGGAAAGTGCCAATTCAATCCAGACCTCTATAATACCAGCTGGAGTGCGACTGAGTCCCACTCACACAGCAGGAAAGGGACAGTTCATTCCCGGCCTCTATTAATCCCAGCTGGAGTGGTTCTGAGCCCCAGTCAAACACCAGGAAACAGCCAATTCAATCTAGGCCTCGAATAATACCAGCTGGAGTGGAGTTAACTCCCACTCACACACCAGGAAAGAGCTAATTCAATCCAGACCTCTATTAATACCAGCTGGAGTGGTACTGAGCCCCACTTACACACCAGAAAGAGCCAATTCAACCCAAGCCTCTATTAATACCAGCTGGAGGGGTACTGAGTCCCACTCACAAACCAGGAAAGGGACAGTTCACTCCAGGCCTCTATTAATACCATCTGGAGTGGTACTGAGTCCCACTCACACACCAGAAAGAAGCAATTCAATCCAGGCCTCTATTAATACTAGCTGGAGTGGTACTGAGTCCCACTCACACACCATGAAAGAGCCAGTTCAATCCAGACATCTATAATACCAGCTGAAGTGCGACTGAGTCCCACTCACACACCAGGAAAGAGACAATTCAATCCAGACCTCTATTAATACTAGCTGGAGTGGTTCTGATTCCCACTCACACACCAGGAAAGAGCCAATTGAAACCAGACCGCTATTGATACCAGCTGGAGTGGTACAGATCCCCACTCACTCCCCAGCAAAGAGCCAATTCAATCCAGGCCTCTATTAATACCAGCTGGAGTGGTACTGAGTCCCACTCACACACCAGGTAAGAGTCAATTCAATACAGATCTCTATTAATACCAGTTGGAGTGGTACTGAGTCCCACTCACACACCAGGAAAAAGCCAATTCAATCCAGGCCTCTATTAATACCAGCTGGAGTGGTACTGAGTCCCACTCACACACCAGGGAAGTGCCAATTCAATCTAGACATCTATAATACCAGCTGAACTGCGACTGAATCCCACTCACACACGAGAAAGGGCCAGTTCAATCCAGGCCTCTATTAATACCAGCTGGAGGGGCACTGAGTCCCACTCACAAACCAGGAAAGGGACAGTTCATTCCAGGCCTCTATTAATACTTCTGGAGTGGTACTGAGTCCCATTCACACACCAGGAGAGAGCCAATACAATCTAGGCCTCTATTAATACTAGCTGGAGTGGCACTGAGCACCACTCACTCTCCAGGAAAGAGACAATTCAATCCAGGCCTCTATTAATACCAGCTGGAGTGGCACTGAGCACCACTCACTCTCCAGAAAAGAGCCAATTCTATCCAGGTCTCTATTAATACCAGCTGGAGTGGTACTGAGTCCCACTCACACAACAGAAAAGAGCCAATTCAATCCAGGCCTCTATTAATACCAGCTGGAGTGGCACTGAGCACCACTCACTCTCCAGAAAAGAGCCAATTCTATCCAGGCCTCTATTAATACCAGCTGGAGTGGTACTGAGTCCCACACACGCACCAGAAAGAGCCAATTCAATCAGGCTATTATTAATTCCAGCTGGAGTGGTACTGAGTCCCAATCACACACCAGGAGAGAGCCAATTCAATGCAGGCCTCTATTAATAACATTTGGAGTGGGACTGAATCCCACTCACACAGCAGAGAAGAGATAGTTCATTCCAGGACACTATTAACACCGGGTGTTCTGGCACTGTGTCCCACTCACACACCAGAAAGAGCCAATTCATTCTAGGCCTCTATTAATACCAGCTGGAGTGTTACTGATTCTCACGGACGCACCAGGAAAGAGACAATTCAATCCAGGCCTCTATTAATACCAGCTGGAATGGTTCTGATTCCCACTCACACACCAGGAAAGAGCAAATTCAACCAGATCTCTATTAATACCAGCTGGAGTGGTACTGTGTCCCACTCACACACCAGAAAGAGCCAATTCATTCTAGGCCTCTATTAATACCAGCTGGAGTGATACTGATACTCACGGACGCACCAGGATAGAGACCATTCCATCCAGACCTCTAATAATACCAGCAGGATGGTACTGCGCCCCCCTCAGGCACCAGCAAGAGCCAATTCAATCCAAGCCTCTATTAATACCAGCTGGAGTGGTACTGAGTCCCACACACACACTAAAAAGAGCCAATTCAATCCAGACCTCTTTTAATACCAGCTGGAATGGTTCTGATTCCCACTCACACACCAGGAAAGAGCAAATTCAACCAGATCTCTATTAATACCAGCTGGAGTGGTACTGAGTCTCACTCACACACCAGGAAAGAGACAATTCAATCCATGTCTCTATTAATAGCAGAAGGAGTGGAACTGAGCCCCGCTCACACACCAGGAAGTGGCTAACTCAATCCAGGCCTCTATTAATACCAGCTGGAGTGGTACTGAGTCCCACACACAACAGAGAAGTGCCAATTCAATCCAGGCCTCTATTAATACCAGCTGGAGTGGTACTGAGCCCCACTCACTCACCAGGAAAGAGCCAATTCAATCCCAACCCTATTAATACCAGCTGGAGTGGTACTGAGCCCCACTCACGCACCAGGAAAGAGCCAATTCAATCCCGACCTCTATTAATACTAGCTGGAGTGCGACTGAGTCCCACTCACACATCAGTTAAGAGCCAATCCAGTCCAGACCTCTATAATACCAGCTGAAGTGCGACTGAGTCCCACACACAAACCAGGAAAGGGACAGTTCATTCCAGGCCACTATTCATACCATCTGGAGTGGAATTAATTCCCACTCACACACCAGGAAACAGCCAATTCAATCCAGACCTCTATAATACCAGCTGGAGTGGTACTGAGTCTCACTCACACACCAGGAAAGAGCCAATTCAATCCCAACCCTATTAATACCAGCTGGAGTGGTACTGAGTCCCACTCACACATCAGTTAAGAGCCAATTCAATCCAGACCTCTATAATACCAGCTGGAGTGCGACTGAGCGCCAAGCACACAGCAGGAAAGGGACAGTTCATTCCAGGCCTCTATTAATACCATCTGGAGTGGAATTAACTCCCACTCACACACCAGGAAAGAGCCAATCCAGTCCAGACCTCTATAATACCAGCTGAAGTGCGACTGAGTCCCACACACAAAGCAGGAAAAGGACAGTTCATTCCAGGCCTCTATTAATACCATCTGGAGTGGAATTAATTCCCACTCACACACCAGGAAAGAGCCAATTCAATCCAGACCTCTATAATACCAGCTGGAGAGGTACTGAGTCTACCTCACACACCAGGAAAGAGCCAATTCAATCCAGACCTCTATAATACCAGCTGGAGTGGTACGGAGTCTACCTCACACACCAGGAAAGAGCCAATTCAATCCAGACCTCTATAATACCAGCTGGAGTGCGACTGAGTCTCACTCACACACCAGGAAAGAGCCAATTCAATCCAGACCTCTTTTAATACCAGCTGGAGTGGTACTGAGCCCCACTCACTCACCAGGAAAGAGCCAATTCAATCCATGTCTCTATTAATAGCAGAAGGAGTGGAACTGAGCCCCGCTCACACACCAGGAAGTGGCTAACTCAATCCAGGCCTCTATTAATACCAGCTGGAGTGGTACTGAGTCCCACGCACACATCAGTTAAGAGCCAATCCAGTCCAGACCTCTATAATACCAGCTGGAGTGCGACTGAGCGCCAAGCACACAGCAGGAAAGGGACAGTTCATTCCAGGCCACTATTTATACCATCTGGAGTGGAATTGACTCCCACTCACACACCAGGAAACAGCCAATTCAATCTAGGCCTCTATTAATACCAGCTGGAGTGGAATTAACTCCCACTCACACACCAGGAAACGGCCAATTCAATCCAGACCTCTATTAATACCAGCAGGAATGGTACTGAGCCCCACGCAGACACCAGAAAGATCCAATTCAATCCAGGCCTCTATTAATACCAGCTGGAGTGGTACTGAGCCCCACTCACGAACCAGGAAAGAGCCAATTCAATTCAGGCCTCTATTAATTCGAGCTGGAGTGGTACTGAGTCCCACTCACAAACCAGGAAAGAGCCAATTCAATTCAGGCCTCTATTAATACCAGCTGGAGTGGTACTGAGTCCCACTCACAAACCAGGAAAGTGCCAATTCAATTCAGGCCTCTATTAATACCAGCTGGAGTGGAATTAACTCCATCCCACACTACAGAAAGAGCCAATTCAATCCTGACCTCCATAATAGCAGCTGGTGTGCGTCTGAGTCCCTCTCACACGCCATGAAGGTGTCATTTCATTCCAGGCCTCTATTAATACCAGCTGGAGTGATACTGAGACCCACTCACACCCCAGGAAAGAGCCAATTGAATCCAGACCACTAATTAATACCAGCTGGAGTTGAACTGATCCCCACTCACACACCAGGAAAGTGCCAATTCGATCCAGACCTCCATTAATAGCAGCTGGAGTGGTACTCAAAGAACAAAGAACAAAGACAATTACAGCACAGGAACAGGCCCTTCGGCCCTCCAAGCCTGCGCCGACCCAGATCCTCTATCTAAACATGTCGCCTATTTTCTAAGGGTCTGTATCTCTTTTCTTCCTGCCCATTCATGTATCTGTCTCGATACATCTTAAAAGACGCCATCGTGCCCGCATCTACCACCTCCGCTGGCAACGCGTTCCAGGCACCCACCACCCTCTGCGTAAAGTACTTTCCACGCATATCCCCCCTAAACTTTTCCCCTCTCACTTTGAACTCGTGTCCTCTAGTAATTGAATCCCCCACTCTGGGAAAAAGCCTCTTTCTATCCACCCTGTCTATACCTCTCATGATTTTGTACACTTCAATCAGGTCCCCCCCTCAACCTCCGTCTTTCTAATAAAAATAATCCTAATCTACTCAACCGCTCTTCATAGCTAGCGCCCTCCATACCAGGCAACATCCTGGTGAACCTCCTCTGCACCCTCTCCAAAGCATCCACATCCTTTTGGTAATGTGGCGACCAGAACTGCAAGCAGTATTCCAAATGTGGCCGAACCAAAGTCCTATACAACTGTAACATGACCTGCCAACTCTTGTACTCAATACCCCGTCCGATGAAGGAAAGCATGCCGTATGCCTTCTTGACCACTCTATTGACCTGCGTTGCCACCTTCAGGGAACAATGGACCTGAACACCCAAATCTCTCTGGACATCAATTTTCCCCAGGACTTTTCTATTTACTGTATAGTTCACTCTTGAATTGGATCTTCCAAAATGCATCACCTCGCATTAGCCCTGATTGAACTCCATCTGCCATTTCTCTGCCCAACTCTCCAGTCTATCTATATTCTGCTGTATTCTCTGACAGTCCCCTTCACTATCTGCTACTCCACCAATCTTAGTGTCGTCTGCAAACTTGCTAATCAGACCACCTATACTTTCCTCCAAATCATTAATGTATATCACAAACAACAGTGGTCCCAGCACGGATCCCTGTGGAACACCACTGGTCACACGTCTCCATTTTGAGAAACTCCCCTCTACTGCTACTCTCTGTCACCTGTTGCCCAGCCAGTTCTTTATCCATCTAGCTAGTACACCTTGGACCCCAAGCGCCTTCACTTTCTCCATCAGCCTGCCATGGGGAACCTTATCAAACGCCTTACTGAAGTCCATGTATATGACATCGACAGCCCTTCCGTCATCAATCAACTTTGTCACTTCCTCAAAGAATTCTATTAAGTTGGTAAGACATGACCTTCCCTGCACAAAACCATGTTGCCTATCACTGATAAGCCCATTTTCTTCCAAATGGGAATAGATCCTATCCCTCAGTATCTTCTCCAGCAGCTTCCCTACCACTGACGTCAGGCTCACCGGTCTATAATTACCTGGATTATCCCTGCTACCCTTCTTAAACAAGGGGACAACATTAGCAATTCTCCAGTCCTCCGGGACCTCACCCGTGTTTAAGGATGCTGCAAAGATATCTGTTAAGGCCCCAGCTATTTCCTCTCTTGCTTCCCTCAGTAACCTGGGATAGATCCCATCCGGACCTGGGGACTTGTCCACCTTAATGCCCTTTAGAATACCCAACACTTCCTCCCTCCTTATGCCGACTTGACCTAGAGTAATCAAACATCTGTCCCTAACCTCAACATCCGTCATGTCCCTCCCCTCGGTGAATACCGATGCAAAGTACTCGTTTAGAATCTCACCCATTTTCTCTGAGTCCAAGCATAACTTTCCTCCTTTGTCCTTTAGTGGGCCAATCCTTTCTCTAGTTACCCTCTTTCTCCTTATATATGAATAAAATGCTTTGGGATTTTCCTTAACCCTGTTTGCTAAAGATATTTCATGACCCCTTTTAGCCCTCTTAATTCCTCGTTTCAGATTGGTCCGACATTCCCGATATTCTTTCAAAGCTTCGTCTTTCATCAGCCGCCTACACCTTATGTATGCTTCCTTTTTCCTCTTAGCTAGTCTCACAATTTCACCTGTCATCCATGGTTCCCTAATCTTGCCATTTCTATCCCTCATTTTCACAGGAACATGTCTCTCCTGCACGCTAATCAACCTCTCTTTAAAAGCCTCCCACATATCACATGTGGATTTACCTTCAAACAGCTGCTCCCAATCTACATTTCCCAGCTCCTGCCGAATTTTGGTATAGTTGGCCTTCCCCCAATTTAGCACTCTTCCTTTAGGACCACTCTCGTCTTTGTCCATGAGTATTCTAAAACTTACGGAATTGTGATCACTATTACCAAAGTAGTCCCCTACTGAAACTTCAACCACCTGGCTGGGCTCATTTCCCAACACCAGGTCCAGTATGGCCCCTTCCCGAGTTGGACTATTTACATACTGCTCTAGAAAACCCTCCTGGATGCTCCTTACAAATTCTGCTCCATCTAGACCTCTAACACTAAGTGAATCCCAGTCAATGTTGGGAAAATTAAAATCTCCTATCACCACCACCCTGTTGCTCCTACAGCTTTCCATAATCTGTTTACATATTTGTACCTCTATCTCACGCTTGCTGTTGGGAGGCCTGTAGTACAGCCCCAACATTGTTACCGCACCCTTCCTATTTCTGAGTTCTGTCCATATTGCCTCACTGCTCGAGTCCTCCATAGTGCCCTCCTTCAGCACAGCTGTGATATCCTCTTTGACCAGTAATGCAACTCCTCCACCCCTTTTACCTCCCTCTCTATCCCGCCTGAAGCATCGATATCCTGGGATATTTAGTTGCCAATCATGCCCTTCCCTCAACCAAGTCTCAGTAATAGCAATAACATCATACTCCCAGGTACTAATCCAAGCCCTAAGTTCATCTGCCTTACCTACTACACTTCTTGCATTAAAACAAATACACCTCAGACCACCAGTCCCTTTATATTCATCATCTGCTCCCTGCCTGTTCTTCCCCTTAGTCACACTGACTTCATTATCTAGTTCCTTACAGGCTTTTGTTACTACCTCCTTACTGTCAACTGACCTCAATTGGTTCCCATCCCCCTGCCACATTAGTTTAAACCCTCCCCAACAGCGTTAGCAAAAGCACCTCCAAGGACATTGGTTCCAGTCCGGCCCAGGTGTAGACCGTCCAATTTGTAATAGTCCCACCTCCCCCAGAACCGGTCCCAATGTCCCAAAAATCTGAACCCCTCCTTCCTGCACCATCTCTCAAGCCACGCATTCATCCTGACTCTTCTTTCATTTTTACTCTGACTATCACATGGCACTGGTAGTAATCCTGAGATTACTACCTTTGAGGTCCTACTTTTTAACTTGGCTCCTAACTCCCTAAACTCTGCATGTAGGACCTCATCCCGTTTTTTACCTATATCATTAGTGCCTATGTGCACAATGACAACTGGCTGTTCACCCTCCCCCTTTAGAATGTTCTGCAGCCGATCTGAGACGTCCCTGACCCGTGCACCTGGGAGGCAACATACCATTCGGGAGCCTCGTTTTCGACCACAGAACCGCCTATCTACTCCCCTTACAATCGAATCCCCTACGACTATAGCCCTTCCACTCTTTTTCCCGCCCTTCGGAACAGCAGAGCCAGCCACGGTGCCATGGACCTGGCTACTGCTGCCTTCCCCTGGTGAGCCATCTCCCTCAACAGTATCCAAAACGGTATACTTGTTTTGGAGGGAGATGACCGCAGGGGACTCCTGCGCTGCCTTCCTGCTCTTTCTCTGCCTTTTGGTCACCCATTCCCTTTCTCCCTCAGCAATCCTAATCTGCGGTGTGACCAATTCACTAAACGTGCTATCCACGACCTCCTCAGCATCGCGCATGCTCCAAAGTGAGTCCATCCGCAGCTCGAGAGCCGTCATGCGGTCTAACAAGAGCTGCAGCTGGACACACTTCCTGCACGTGAAGGAGCCAGGGTCATCAGCCATGTCCCTGAGCTCCCACATTGAGCAAGAGGAGCATGATACGGGTCTGAGATCTCCTGCCATTTTTAATCTTAAGTTTAAACTTAGTTAAATGAAAAAGGAATGAAATGTTTTTACCAATCACAATAAAACCAGAGAAATCGAAAAAACCTTACCTTATAAACACCCCACCGAGTCCTTTTTTTTTGGTTAGAAGAGGAGGGCGGGTGGGAGACACTACAAGTGTGGTGTCTCGGGTTCAGAAACCGCCCAAATATATAGTGTTTTACTTACCCAGCAGCCCCCTGGCCTCCGCCGAAAAACAAAAGGAAATTAAATTTACTTTCAAACGGACTTTCCCAGCTGCTCACTTGCTCACACGCTGCTCCCGAAAAAGCTGCTGCACTGAAAGGAAAATTATTTTAAACCGCCCAAATATATAGTGTTTTACTTACCCAGCAGCCCCCTGGCCTCCGCCGAAAAACAAAAGGAAATTAAATTTACTTTCAAACTGACCTTCCCAGCTGCTCACTCGCTCACACGCTGCTCCCGAAAAAGCTGCTGCACTGAAAGGAAAATTATTTTAAACCGCCCAAATATATAGTGTTTTACTTACCCAGCAGCCCCCTGGCCTCCGCCGAAAAACAAAAGGAAATTAAATTTACTTTCAAACGGACTTTCCCAGCTGCTCACTCGCTCACACGCTGCTCCCGAAAAAGCTGCTGCACTGAAAGGAAAATTATTTTAAACCGCCCAAATATATAGTGTTTTACTTACCCGGCAGCCCCCTGGCCTCCGCCGAAAAACAAAAGGAAATTAAATTTACTTTCTAACGGACTTTCCCAGCTGCTCACTCGCTCACACGCTGCTCCCGAAAAAGCTGCTGCACTGAAAGGAAAATTATTTTAAACCGCCCAAATATATAGTGTTTTACTTACCCAGCAGCCCCCTTGGCCTCCGCCGAAAAACAAAAGGAAATTAAATTTACTTTCAAACGGACTTTCCCAGCTGCTCACTCGCTCACACGCTGCTCCCGAAAAAGCTGCTGCACTGAAAGGAAAATTATTTTAAACCGCCCAAATATATAGTGTTTTACTTACCCAGCAGCCCCCTGGCCTCCGCCGAAAAACAAAAGGAAATTAAATTTACTTTCAAACGGACTTTCCCAGCTGCTCACTCGCTCACACGCTGCTCCCGAAAAAGCTGCTGCACTGAAAGGAAAATTATTTTAAACCGCCCAAATATATAGTGTTTTACTTACCCAGCAGCCCCCTGCCTCCGCCGAAAAACAAAAGGAAATTAAATTTACTTTCAAACTGACCTTCCCAGCTGCTCACTCGCTCACACGCTGCTCCCGAAAAAGCTCCTACATGACAAGAGTGACTTCGCTTTAAGAAGTATTCATTGGTTGTAAATCACTTTGGAACATGCAGTGGTCAGGAAAGGCGTTCCATAAAGGGAAGTATGTTCTTTTATTTTCAATGTCAGCATGCGGGAAATTAGCTCAGTGACAGAAAGTAGAGAATAGTGGAGAATGGTTGTTGTTCAGTCTGGAGGGAAGTACATAGTGTGGTTCCCCAGGATCACTGTTGCTGCATGTTAATGCAATGCGCTTGTGTACAGAGGTGATAATAAGAAATATTTCAGATGGCAGGAAAGGCAGAAAAGTTAATAAGCAATGAGAAGGATAGTATCACACTTCAGGAGGACAGTGACTGACTAGTGAAATGGGCAGGTGGATGGCAAATATTAGTTAACACAGTGAAGTGTGAAGTGAGACATTTGGGTAAGAAGTGTAAGGGAAGGCAACAGAAACAAATTGGTATTGTTTAAATGAGGAGACAGTAACAGAGAGACTTGGTGTGTATTCAGACAGATCTTTGAAGGTCGCAGGAAAAGTTGACAAGTTTATGTCTGAATTAACAGACATCAGGTAGAAAATACTATTGAGAAGCAGGCTGAATATTCAAGGTCCAGAGGGGAAGTGAAAAAGCAAATAAGAGAAGCAAAGAGTGAGCATGAAAAGAGGCGAGTATTGAAGGAAATCCCAAAGTTTTCTATCGGCATCTAAACAGTAAAAGGGTAGTAAAAGGAACAATGGGGCTGACTCAGGACCATAAATGGGATTTGCACATGGAGGCAGAGGATATAGCTGAGGTAATAAATGAATAATTTCCACCTGTCTTTACCAAGGAAGAAGATATGGAATCCTTTCCTTTATTCGCCGAGCTTTAGAATATACGAGCAGGGAGGTTTTGCTGGAATTGTATAACTCATTGGTTAGGACACAACTTGAGTACTGTGTGCAGTTCTGGTCAGCTCATGACAGAAAGGATGTAATTGCACTGGAGAGGGTACACAGGAGATTTACGAGGATGTTGCCAGGACTGGAAAAATGCAGCTATGAGGAAAGATTGGACAGGCTGCGGTTGTTCTCCTTGGAATAGAGAAGGATGAGGAGAAATCTGATTGAAATGTACAAAACTGGGAGGGGCCTGGATAGAGTGGAGGTGACGTGTCTATTCACCTCAGCAAAGAGGTCAGTGACGAGGGGGCATGGACTTAAAGTGATTGGTAGAAAGATTAAAAGGGAGCTGCGGATTTTATTTTTCACCCAGCGGGTGGTGGGAGTCTGGAACTCACTTTCTGAAAGGGTAGTTGAGGCAGAAACCCACAACTCATTCAAAAGGTGTCTGGATATGCACCTCAAGTGCTGTAATCTATCAAATGCTGGAAGGTAGGATCAGAATGGATGGGTCGTTTTTTGGACAGCATAGACACGATGGGCCAAGTGGCCTCTCTCTGTGCCATAAACTTTCTATGATTCTAAGATGCAACCCAGGCAAGGTTGAAAGAGGAGGTAATTCAGACACTAGTGGGGTTTAAAATTGATAAAGAGGAAGTATTAGATAGGCTGTCTGGACTTAAATTGAATAAAGCACCAGGACCAGATGATATGCATCCAAGGATACTGAGGGAAGTAAGGGTGGAAATCGCAGAGGCACTGGACATAATTTCTCAGTCTTTCTTAGACTCGGGGTGATGCAAGAGGACTGGAGAATTGCAAACGTTACACCCTTGTTCAAAAAAGGGTGTAAAGATAAGGCCAGCAACTGCAGGCCTGTCAGTTAAGCTTCGGTGGTGGGAAAACTTCTAGAAAGAAATAATCTTGGACAAAGCTAATAGTCACATGGACAAATGCGAGTTAATTAAACAAGCCAGCATGGATTTCTTGAGAGAACATCATGTTTAACTAATTTGCTGGAGATGTTTGAGGTGGTATCAGAGAGAGTTGATGAGGGCAATTCTGTTGATGTGGTGTACATTGACTTTTATATAACGGTCTGTTCAGTTTCAAATGAACCTGCCTCCACCATTCTCAAGCAGTGCATTCCAGACATTTAACTATTCCCTGCATGCAAAAACCTTTTGATACAATGCCACACAACAGACCTGTGAGCAAACTTGTAGCTCATGGAATAAAAGGGACATTAGCAACATGGATACGAAATTAGCTGAGTGACAGGAAACAAAGAGTAGTGGTTAATGGATGTTTTACAGGCTGGAGGAATGTTTGCATTGGAGTCCCCCAGACATCAGTGTTGGGATCCTTGCTTTTCCTGATATATATTAAGGACCTAAACCTGGGTGTACAGGGCACAATTTCAAAGTTTGCAGCTGATACGAAAGTTGGAAGCATTGTGAACTGTGAGGAGGATAGTGTAGAACTTCAAAAGGACACACACAAGTTGGTGGAATGGGCAGACAGGTGGCAGATGAAGTTCAATACAGAGAAATGTGAAGTGATTCATGTTGGGAGGAAGAACACGGGGAGACAATATACAATAAAGGGTACAATTCTGTAGGGTATGCAGGAGCAGAGGGACCTGTGTGTATATGTGCAGAAGTTATTGAAGGCGGCAGGACAGGTTGAGAAAGTGTTTAATAAAGCATGCAGTATCCTGGGCTTTATTAATAGGGGCATAGAGTACAAGAGCAAGGAAGTTATGTTGAACTTAAATAACACACTATTTCAGCCTCAGCTGTGGCATTGCGTCCAGTTCTGGGTGCCACACTTGAGGAAAGACGTGAGGGCATTGGAGAGAATACAGAAAATATTCACGGGAATGATTCCCGGGATGAGGATTTTCAGTTATGAAGATAGGCTGGAGAAGTTAGGACTGTTTTCCTCGGAGAAGGCTGAGAGATGCTTTCGCAGAGGTTTCAAAAATCATGAGGTGTCTGGACAGAGGAGATAGAGAGAAACCGTTCCCACTCGTGAAAGGATCGAGAACGAAAGGGCACAGATTTAAAGTCATGGGTAAAAGAAGCAAAGACGACCTGAGGAAAATATGTTTTCACACAGTGATTGGTTAGAGTCTGGAATTCACTGCCTGAGAGTATGGTGGAGGCAGGTTCAATTGAAGCTGAATAGACTGTTATATGAGAAGGAAGAATGTGTAGGGTTACAGGGAGAATGCAGGGAACGGCATTAGGTGAATTGTTCATTCGGAGAGCTAGTGCAGACGCGAAATGCTGAATCGGTTGGTGATGGAAAGAAAATGGAGATGAACTCAGCTCAGGTTTGAATAAAAGTGGGCAGAACCCGGTCCTCCTCCCTCTTTACAGAGCTTTCCCTTTCTGCAGCCTCTGCTCCATTTGTTGATCACGTTACAGATCAAGGTACATTGTAACTACAGTCAAGAACAAAGAACAAAGAACAGTACAGCACAGGAACAGGCCATTCGGCCCTCCAAGCCTGCGCCGATCTTGATGCCTGCCTAAACTAACACCTTCTGCACTTACGGGGCCCATATCCCTCTATTCCCTTCCTATTCATATAGTTGTCAAGATGTCTCTTAAACGTCGCTATGGTATCTGCTTCCACCACCTCCCCCGGCAGCAAGTTCCAGGCACTCACCACCCTCTGTGTAAAAGACCTGCCTCGCACATCCCCTCTAAACTTTGCCCCTCGCAGCTGAAACCTTTGTCCCCTAGTAACTGACTCTTCCACCCTGGGAAAAAGCTTTTGACTATCCACTCTGTCCATGCCGCTCATAACTTTGTAAACCTCTATCATGTCACCCCTCCACCTCCATCGTTCCAGTGAAAACAATCCGAGTTTATCCAACCTCTCCTCATAGCTAATGCCCTCCAGACCAGGCAACATCCTGGTGAACCTCCTCTGTCCCCTCTCCAAAGCCTCCACATCCTTCTGGTAGTGTGGCGACCAGAATTGCACACAATATTCCAAGTGTGGCCTAACTAACGTTCTGCACAGCTGCAACATGACTTGGCAATTTTTATATTCTGTGCCTCATCCGATGAAGGCAAGCATGCCGTATGCCTTCTTGACTACCTTATCCACCTGTGTTGCTACTTTCAGTGACCTGTGGACCTGTACGCCCAGATCCCTCTGCCTGTGTATACTCCTCAGGGTTCTGCCATTTACTGTATACCTCCCACCTGCATTAGACCTTCCAAAATGCATTACCTC
Organism: Heterodontus francisci; assembly: GCF_036365525.1. Classification (NCBI taxonomy): domain Eukaryota; kingdom Metazoa; phylum Chordata; class Chondrichthyes; order Heterodontiformes; family Heterodontidae; genus Heterodontus; species Heterodontus francisci. The sequence goes on from NW_027140397.1 coordinate 219,361, forward strand.
ACATTTTTCCGGATTAAACTCCATCTGCCATTTCTCTGCCCAAGTCTCCAACCGATCTATATCCTGCTGCATCCTCTGATAATCCTCAGCACTGTCCGCAACTCCATCAACCTTTGTGTCATTCGCAAACTTACTAATCAGACCAGCTACATTTTCCTCCAAATCATTTATATATACTACAAACATCAAAGGTCCCAGCAGTGATCCCTGCGGAACACCACTAGTCACATCCCTCCATTCAGAAAAACGCCCATCCACTGTTATCCTCTGTCTTCTTTGACTGAGCCAGTTCTGTATCCATCTTACCAGCTCACCTCTGATCCTGTTTGACTTCACCTTTCGTACCAGTCTGCCATGCGGGACCTTGTCAAAGGCTTTAGTAAAGTCCATACAGGTAACATCCACTGCCCTTCCTTCATCAATCATCTTCGTCACTTCCTCAAAAAACTCAATCAAAATAGTAAGACACGACCCCCCCTTTACAAAACCATGCTGTCTCTCGCTAATAAGTTCGTTTGTTTCCAAATGGGAGTAAATCATGTCCGGAATAATGCTCTCTAATAATTTCCCAACCACTGACGTAAGGCTCACCGGCCTATAATTTCGTGGATTATCCTTGCCAACCTTCTTCAACAAAGGAACAACATTGGCTATTCTCCAGTCCTCTGGGACCTCACCTGTAGCCAATGAGGATGCAAAGATTTCTGTCAAGGCCCCAGCAATTTCTTCCCTTGCCTCCCTCAGTATTTTAGGGTAGATCCCATCAGGCCCTGGAGTCGTATCTACCTTAATGCTTTGCAAGACACCCAACACCTCCTCCTTATTGTTAATGAAATGACTGAGACTATCTGCACTCCCTTCCCTAGGCTCATCATTCACCAAGTCCTTCACTTTGGTGAATACTGATGCAAAGTACTCATTTAGCACCTCGCCCATTTCCTCTGGCTCCACGCATTGATTCCCATCTCTGTCCTTGAGTGGGCCAACCCTTTCCCTGGTTACACTCTTGCTCTTTATATATGTATAAAAAGCCTTGGGATTTTCCTTAATCCTGTTTGCCAATGACTTTTCATGACCCCTTTTAGCCCTCCTAACTCCTTGCTTAAGTTCCTTCATCCTGTCTTTATATTCCTCAAGTGCTTCGTCTGTTCCTAGCCTTCCAGCCCTTACAAATGCTTCCTTTTTCTTTTTGACTAGGCTCACAATATCCCGTGTTATCCAAGCTTCCCGAAACTTGCCAAACTTGTCTTTTTTCCAGAACATGCCGGTCCTGGATTCTAATCAGCTGACGTTTGAAAGACTCCCACATGTCAGATGTTGATTTACCCTCAAACAGCCGCCCCCAATCTAAATTATTCAGTTCCTGCCTAATATTGTTATAATTAGCCATCCCCCAATTTAGCACCTTCACCCGAGGACTAGACTTATCCTTATCCACAAGTACCTTAAAACTTATGGAATTATGGTCACTGTTCCCGAAATGCTCCCCCACTGAAACTTCGACCACCTTGCCGGGCTCATTCCACAATACCAGGCCCAGTATGGTCCCATCCCTAGTTGGACTATCTACATACTGTTTCAAGAAGCCCTCCTGGAGGCTCCTCAGAAGTTCTGCCCCATCCAAGCCGCACAAAGCGAATCCCAGTCAATATAGGGGAAGTTATAATCACCCACCACTACAACCCTGTTACCTTTACATCTTTCCAAAATCTGTCTTCATATCTTCTCCTCTCCCTCCCGCTGGCTGCTGGGAGGCCTGTAGTAAACCCCCAACATCGTGACTGCACCCTTCCTATTCCTGAGCTCCACCCATATTGCCTCGCTGCATGACCCCTCTGAGGTGTCCTCCCGCAGTACAGCTGTGATATTCTCCTGAACCAGTAATGCAACTCCCCCACACCTTTTACATCCCCCTCTATCCCGCCTGAAGCTTCTAAAACCTGCATCATTTAGCTGCCAATCCTGCCCTTCCCTCAACCAAGTCCCTGCAATAGCAAAAACATCACATTTCCAAGTACTAATCCAAGTTCTAAGTTCATCTGCCTTACCTGTTATACTTCTCGCATTGAAACAAATGCACTTCAGATCACCAGTCCCGCTGTGCTCAGAAACATCTCCCTGCCTGCTCTTCCTCTTCTTCCGACTGGCCTTATTTACTATGTCCTCCTCATTTATTTCACTAGCTGTCCTACTGCTGTGGTCCCCCCCTCACTGCCACACCAGTTTAAACCCTCCAGAGTGATGCTCGCAAACCTTGCAGCCAGGATATTAGTGCCCTTCCAGTTTATATGCAACCCGTCCTTCTTGTACAGGTCCCATCTGTCCCTGAAGAGATCCCAATTGTCCAGATATCTGAAACCCTCCCTCATGCACCAGCTGCTCAGCCACGTGTTTAGCTGCACTATCTTCCTATTTCTAGAATCACTAGCACGTAGCACTGGGAGGAATCCAGCGATTACAACCCTCGAGCTCTTGTTTTGTGACTTACTGCCTAACCTCTTAAACTCCCCCTGTAGGACCTCATCACTCTTCCTGCCTATGTCATTGTTACCGATGTGTACCACAACCTCTGGCTGTTCACCCTCCCCCTTCATAGTTCCCCCTGTCCGTTCAGAGATATCCTTGACCCTGAAACCCGGGAGGCAACATACCATCCTGTAGTCTCTTTCACGTCCAAAGAAGCGCCTAACTGTGCCCATAACTATAGAGTCCCCTATAACTATTGCTCTTCTGCGCTTTGTACCTCCCTGCTGAACAACAGTGCCAGCCGTGGTGCCACTGCTCTGGCTGCTGCTGTTTTCCCCTGATAGGCCATACTTCGTCCAGAGTTGGGTCACCAAATCCTCTGTCCTCCCTGAATGCCTGCAGCAGCTCACAACACAACCTCCAACAAACCATCCACAGCACCTCCACTAACTTTACAATAATAGAAGTAAGTCAAAAGCCTGTAAGTAAACCTGTAAGTTGGATGCCTGGTCCTATTAAATAATACTAGAGGTGGTTCCTCATGTTGCTGAATGTATGTTCAGCTGAGAGTAACTAACACAGGCGGTCAGTGGACATGTACAGACCAAGTTTCAAAGGCGTACATCAATGCTGCCGGGATAGTACATTGACATCACATTCAAAACCATCCTCAGAGCAACAATACATACATGGTACGATTGAGCTAGAGCCCTGCCCAGCATGGGGCACTTTGCACGCCGCACTAGAAGTGCCTGGCTGTGCAGTTCACATCTCTCTATGGATCCCAGCTTCTGTACCGTCAGCACCAGTAGTGCTGTACAGTCTAAAATAGTGGCTCGGGACAGATACAGTGGGAAAGGAATTCACTTCAGAAGGAGAAATGAGAAAAGATTGAAGTCAAAACATTTTCAGGAATATGAGAATGGGCAGGAGAGTGGGCTAATTGGAGGGGTGAGGCCATGGAGGGATTCAAACACAAGAATGTCTATATTAAAATTAAGGTGCTGCCAGACCGGCAGCCAATGTAGATCAGTGAGCACAGGGTTGATGGGTGATCAGGATTTGGTGTGAGTTAGGATACAGGCAGCAGAAATCTGGATGGGCTGTGGTTTATGGAGGTTTATAACTGGGAGGGTGACCAGGATAGAATTGGAATAGTTAAGTGTGGATTTAACAAAGGTACAGGTGAGGGTTTATGGAGCAGATTGGCTGAGACAGAGGTGGAGGTGGGGGATATGACAGAGGTGGTCGTAGACAGGGTTGGTAATGGAGAGAATATGGAGATGGACTCAGCTCAGTTTTAAATAGAACACACCGATTGCAAACAGTCAGGTTCAGCCTCAGATATTGGGCAGGGTGGTGTATTTGTTTCACAGATAGGGGATGGAGTTTGTGATGGAGACCAATGACACTGGCTTCAGTCTTCCCAAAATTTACATAACAGAACAGTATTTCAGTGAAACGTGATTTACAGATGCCCTCCCGGGAAGTAGAGACAGCAACAGCAGTAAAGATGAGAGAACAAATGTCAAGAAATCCAATAATGTTGGCAATGGTTTATCGAGCTAATAGCTGGACATATTCACCAGGAATACAACGGCAGCAAAAAGTGCAGAGTAAATTATAGGAGCAGTAATGCTGTTAAACTTGGTTTATAGAATTAATAGCTAGATGGAGAGACTTACCAGGGACACCAATAATAGCCAGGATGGGATAGTAAATGTATTGAATAATCTTCAGTGCGAGATGTATACGAGAGTTTACTGAGTAAAAATCATAATATGTAGAAAGGTAGTAAAGATCCGAGGATAAACTCCTGTCCATTGTTGTAACATTTCAATCTATTGTTCTCAGATTCTGACCCATTGCTGCAACATTCCAATCTATTGTTCTCAGATTCTGACCCATTGCTGCAACATTCCAATCCATTGTTCTCAGATTCTGCCCCATTGTTGTAACATTCCAATCTATTGTTCTCAGATTCTGACCCATTGTTGTTACATTCAAGTCATTTGTTCTCAGATTCTGACCCATTGTTGTAACATTCCAATCTATTGTTCTCAGATTCTGACCCATTGTTGTAACATTCCAATCTATTGTTCTCAGATTCTGACCCATTGTTGTAACATTCCAATCTGTTGTTCTCAGATTCTGACCCATTGTTGTAACATTCCAATCTGTTGTTCTCTGATTCTGACCAAGTGTTGTTACATTCCAGTCTTTTGTTCTCAGATTCTGATCTATCCTTTCTCTCTCTCTGGAGCCGCTGATCTCTGTTGTGCCAGGGCTGATGTTCCGGCTGAAACTATGGGACAACACATGGCAACCCCTTATTAAGAGAAGATGGAAAACTTCCAGTGACACAATTAGGGTCCATGGAGACTGACATTAATTACAGTCACTGAGCAAACAGATTCAGTTAACCCTTTTCAATCCAACACTTTTTGTACCACAATAAAGTAGATCATTTACCCAGTCTGGATGGGATGCATGTGGGTTGCTGAGGGATGGAATGGTGGAAGTAGCAGAGGCACTGGCCAGCATATTCCAATCCCTCTTGTACATGGGAGTGATGACGTAATTTCACTGGCTCACCACTCTCTGGGTGAAGAAATTTCTCCTCATTTCAGTCCTGAAAAGTTTACCCCGTATCCTTCGACTATGACCCCTGGTTCTGGACTCCCCCACCATCGGGAACATCCTTCCTGCAACTACCCTGTCAAGTCCTGTTAGAATTTTAGAGCTTTCTATGAGATACCTCTTCACTCTTCTGAACTCCAGCGAATATAATCCTAACTCTCCTCATACGTCAGTCCCGGCATCCCAGGAATCAGTCTGATAAACCTTCATTGCACTCTCGCTATAGCAGGAACATCCTTTCTCGGAGAAGGAGACCAAAACTGCACACAATATTCCAAGTGCGGCCTGACCAACGCCCGGTATAACTGCAGCAAGACATCCCTGCTCCTGTACTCGAATCCTGTCTCCATGAAGGACAACATAACAATCGCCTTTTTCTACCGCCTGTTGCACCTGCATGCTTACCTTCAGTGACTGGTGTACGAGAACACCCAGGTCTCGTTGCATATTCCCCTCTCTCAGTTTATCGCCGTTCAGATAATAATCTGCCTTCCTGTTTTTGCTACCAAAGTGGATAACCTCTCATTTATTCACATTATACTGCATCTGCCATGCAATAGCCCACTCACTGAACTTGTCCAAATCACCCTGAAGCCACTCTGCATCCTCCTCACATCTCACCCTCCCACCCAGTTTTGTGTCTTCTGAAAATTTGGTGATATCACATTTAGTTCCCTCATCTAAATCATTAATATGGAGTGTGAATAGTTGGGGTCCTAGCACCGATCCCTGTGGTACCCCACTAATCACTGCCTGCCATTTGGAAAAAGATCCGTTTATCACTACTCTTTTTTTCCATCTGCCAACCAATGTTCTATCTATCGCAATACACTACCACTAATCCCATGCGCTTTAATTTTACTCACTGATCTCTTATGTGGGACTTTGTCGAAAGCCTTCTGAAAGTCCAAATAAACCACATTCTCTGGCTCCCCATCATCAACTCTGTTAGTTACATATTCGAAGAATTCTAATAGATTTATCAAGCATGATTTCCCTTTCGTAAATCCATGCTGACTCTATCCGATTCTAACACTGTTCTCCAAGTGCTCTGCCATAAAAACTTTGATAATGGACTCCAGAATTTTCCCCACTACCGACGTCAGGCTGACTTGTCTATAATGCCCTGCTTTATTTCTACCTCCCTTTTTAAATGGTGGGGTTACATTAGCTGCCCACCAATCAGCTGGAACTGTTCCAAAGTCGATAGAATCTTGAAAGATGACCACCAATGCATGCACTATTTCTAGGGTCACTTCCTTAAGTAATCTGGGATGTAGATTATCAGGCCCTGAGGATTTATCGGCCTTCAATACCATCAACTTCCCCAACACAATTTCTCTACTAATACTGATTTCCTTCGGTTCCTTCCTCTCACTAAACCCTGTGTTCCCCAACATTTCTGGTAAGATATTTGTGTCATCATTTGTGAAGACAGAATCAAAGTATGCATTTAGTTGGTTAGCCATTTCTTTGTTTCCCATAATAAATTCCCATGTTTCTAACTGTAAGGACCTACATTTGTCTGAACCAATCCTTTCCTCTTCACATCCCTACAGAATCCTTTACAGTCAGGTTGTATGTTCCCCACAAGCTTACTCATGTACTTTATTTTCCCCTTATTAATCAATCCCTTGGTCCTCCTTTGCTGAATTCTAAACTGCTCCCAATCCTCAGGTCTGTTGCTTCTTTCTGTCGAATGTATATGCCTCTTCCGTGAATCTAATACTATCTCTAATTTTCCTTGTAAGCCATGGTTTGGCTACGTTTCCCATTTTACTTTTGCGCCAGACAGGAGTAAACAATTGTTGCAGTTCATCAATGCACTGTTTGAATATTGCCATTGCCTTTCCTCCATCATCCCTTTAAGTAACGTTTCCCAATCCATCATAGCCAACTCGTGCCTCATACCTTCATACTTTCCTTTATTAAGATTCACGACCCTGGTCTTAGAATCAACTACGTCACTCTCCATCTTGGAGTCATAGATTCGTACAGCATAGAAACAGGCCCTTCGGCCCACTGCGTCCATGCCGACCATAATGCCGATCTATACTGATTCCACGTGCCTGCATTAATTCCATATCCGTCTATGCTTTGCACATTCAAATACCTGTCCAGATGACTCATAAATGTGGCTACTGTTCCTGCCTCCACCACCTCCTCTGGCAGCTCATTCCAGATACGCAATATTCTTTGTGTGAAAAAATTACCCTTTTAATCCCCATTAAACCTCCTCCCTTTCATCTTAAATCTATGCCCTCTAGTTGAAGTCACCCCATCCATGGGAAACTGACTCTGGCTACCTGCTCAGTCTATGCCTCTCATAATTTTATATACCTCCATCATGTCCCCTCTCAGCAGTCTTTGCTCCAGGGAAAACAGACCCCGCCTACCCAATCTCTCTTTATAACTCAAGCCCTCCAAACTAGGCAACATCCTTATGAATCTTTTCTGTACCCTCTCTAGCTTAATCACATCTTTCCTGTAGTGCGGTGACCAGAACTGCACACTGTACTCCAAATGCGGAATAACCAATGTTATGTACAACTGTAACATGACGTCCCAACTCTTGTACTCCATGCCGCATTTGATGAAGACAAGCATGCCATACACCTTCTTCACCACCCAGTCTACCTGTGTTGCCACGTTCAGGGAACTATGCACAAGGTCTCTCTGCTCAACAACACTCCCCAGGCCCTGTCATTCACTGTATATGTACTGCACCGGTTTAACTTCCCAAAATGCATCACTTCGCACTTGTCTGCATTAAATTCCATTTGCCAATCCCTTGCCCACTTTCCAAGTTTATCTATATCCTGTTGTAACCTTACACAACCTTCTTCACTTTCTACTATCCCATCAATTTTTGTATCATCTGCAAACTTACCAATCATGCCCCCTACATTCATATCCAAGTCATTAATATATATGACAAACAAGAGAGGACCCAGAACCGATCCCTGTGGCACACCACTGGTCACCAGCCTCCAATCTGAAAAACAACCCCCCACTACCATCCGATCACCAAGCCAATTTTGTATCCAATTGGCTAGCACATCCTGGATCCCATGTGTTTGAACCTTCTGGACCAGCCGACCATGCGGGACCTTGTCAAAGGCCTTGCTAAAGTCCATGTAGACAACGTCCTTCGCCCTGCCCCCATCAATCCTCTTGGTCACCTCCTCAAAAAACTCAATCAAATTCCTGAGACATGATTCCCATGCACAAAGCCATGCTGACTATCCCTAATCAGACGTTGCCTTTCCAGATGCATATAAACCCTATCTGTCAGAATCCCTTCCAATAACTTTCCCATCACTGATGGAAGGCTCACCGGCCTGTAGTTCCCTGGCTTATCACTGCTGCCCTTATTAAATAAAGGCACAACATTCGCTATCCTCCAGTCTTCCGGTACCTCACCCATGGCTAACGATAATGCACAAATCTCTGCTCGGGCTCCAGGAATATCCTCCCTTTCTTCCCATAGCATCCTAGGATACACCTGGTCAGGCCCTGGGGATTTATCTACCTTAATGCGCTTCTAAACCTCCAACACTGCCTCCTTTGTAATGTTGATATGCTCCAGGATATCACTGTTCCCTCCCTTGAACTCACTAGCTTCCATGTTGTCTCCATGGTAAATAAAGACGAGAAGTATTCATTTAAGACCTCGCCCATTTCGCGTGGCTGCACACGTAGATTACCACACTGATCCTTAAGGGGACCGACTCTCTCCCTAGCTACCCTTTTACTCTTAATATACTTATAGAATATTTTAGGATTCTCCATTATCTTATCTGCCAGCGAAATCTCGTGGCCCCTTTTCTCCCTCCTAATTTCTTTCTTGAGTGCACTCCTACATCCACTCTATTCCTGGAGGGACTCGTTTGATCCCCGCTGCCTATACCTGACATATGCCTCCTTCTTTGTCCTGATCAGACCCTCAACATCCCTCATCAACCAAGGTTCCCTAAACTTGCCAGCCTTGCCCTTCCATCTAACAGGAATATGCCGGCCCATAATTCTTCCTATCTCACTTTTAAAAGCCTCCCACTTGCCAGACGTCCCTTTACCTGTACACAGCCCTTTCATTCAACTTTTGAGAGTTCCTGTCTGATGCTATCAAAATTAACCTTCCTCCAATTTAGGACTTCATTCTGAGAACCAGTCCTAGCCTCTTCCATAACTATCTTGAAGCTAATAGAGTTATGGTCACTGGTTCCAAAGTGCTCCCTCACTAACACATCATCCACCTGCCCATCCTCATTTCCAAAGAGGAGGTCGAGTGTAGCCTTTTCTCTCATAGGGCCATCCATATACTGTTTCATAAAACTATCCTGGACACACTTAACAAATTCTTGCCCATCTGATCCCTTAGCACCAAGGCAGTCCCAGTCAATATTAGGAAAGTTAAAATCACTTACTATTACAACCCTATAATTCCTACACCTATCTGTGATTTCCCTGCATATATGCTCCTCCAATTCCCTCTGACTATTGGGGGGCCTATAGTATAATCCCATCAAAGAGATCACAACTTGCTTATTTCTAAGCTCCACTCATTTGGCCTCACTGGACGTTCCCCGCGGGATATCCTCTCTAACTACTGCCGTGATGTGCTCCCTAATCAATTGTGCAACTCCCCATCCTCTCTTCCCTCCAACTGAAGCATCGGGACACCATAACATTGAGCCGCCAGTCTTGCCTATCCCTCAACCACGTTTCTGTAATAGCTATAATATCACAATCCCATGTACTGATCCATGCTCTGAGTTCATCTGCCTTAGCTGTAAGGCCTCTTGCATTAAAGTAGTTTAGTTTAGAGATACAGCACTGAAACAGGCCCTTCGGCCCACCGAGTCTGTGCCGACCATCAACCACACATTCATACTAATCCTACACTAATCCCATATTCCTATCACATCCCCACCTGTCCCTATATATTTCCCTACCACCTACCTATACTAGGGGCAATTTATAATGGCCAATTAACCTATCAACGTGCAAGTCTTTGGCATGTGGGAGGAAACCGGAGCACCCGGAGGAAACCCACGCAGACACAGGGAGAACTTGCAAACTCCGCACAGGCAGTACCCAGAATTGAACCCGGGTCCCTGGAGCTGTGAGGCTGCGGTGCTAACCACTTGCAGTTTAGTCGACCAGACCTTCCACGCTCCCTGTCAGGCCACTGCCAGGCCCGCCTACTGGACTTGCTTGCATTAACCTCTACATTTACCTTAACTATGTCATCGGAGAGACTACTACTTTGAGTCCCACCTCTCTGCAAGACTAGTTTAAACCCTCCCGAGTCGTACTAACAAACCTCCCCGCAAGGATATTGGTCCCCTTCCAGTTTAGATGCAATCCGACCCTCTTCACCAGGTCACCTCTGCACCAGAAGAGATCCCAATGATCCAAGTAGCTGAAGCCCTCCCGCCTACACCAGCTCTTCAGCCACACTTTCATTTCCTTAATCCTCCTATTCCTATCCTCACTAGCACGTGGCACAGGGAGTAATCCTGAGATTCTTCTTCCTCTTTGTCTTTGGCCTCCATAACTCGAGAGACAATGGTTAAGCTCCTGGAGGTGGTCAGTGGTTTGTGCAGCAGCGCCTGGAGTGGCTAAAAAGGCCAATTCTCGAGTGACAGGCTCTCCCACAGGTGCTGCAGAAAAATTTGTCTGTCGGGGCTGTTACATAGTTGGCTCTCCCCTTGCGCTTCTGCCTTTTTTCCTGCCAACTGTGAAGTCTCTTCGACTCGCCACATTTTAGCCCCTCCTTTATGGCTGCCCGCCAGCTCTGGCGATCGCTGGCAACTGACTCCCACGACTTGTGATCAATGTCACAGGACTTTATGTCGCATTTGCAGACGTCTTTAAAGCAGAGACATGGACGGCCGGTGGGTCTGATACCAGTGGCGAGCTCGCTGGAGAAAGTGTCTTTGGGGATCCTGCCATCTTCCATGCGGCTCACATGGCCAAACCATCTCAAGCGCCGCTGACTCAGTAGTGTGTATAAGCTGGGGATGTTGGCCGCCTCGAGGACTTCTGTGTTGGAGATACGGTCCTGCCACCTGATGCCAAGTATTCTCCGGAGGCAGTGAAGATGGACTGAATTGAGACGTCGCTCTTGGCTAACATACGTTGTCCAGGCCTCGCTGCCATAGAGCAAGGTACTGAGGACACAGGCTTGATATACTCGGACTTTTGTGTTCCTTGTCAGTGCGCCATTTTGCCACACTCTCTTGGCCAGTTTGGGCATAGCAGTGGAAGCCTTTCCCGTGCGCTTGTTGATTTCTGCATCTAGAGACAGGTAACTGGTGACAGTTGAGCCTAGGTAGGTGAACTCTTGAACCACTTCCAGAGCGTGGCCGCCGATATTGATGGATGGAGGATTTCTGACATCCTGTCCCATGATGTTCATTTTCTTGAGGCTGATGGTTAGGCCAAATCCTGAGATTACCCCTAGAGGTTCTACTTTTTAACCTTCTGCCTAACTCCCTATATTCACTTTGCAGGACCTTATCTCTCTTCCTGTCTATGTCGTTAGCACCAATATGGACCACGACCTCTGGCTGCTCACTCTCTCCTTTCAGAATTTCCTGCTGCCACTCCGAGACATCCTTGACCCTAGCAGCATACCATCCTTGTGCCTCTTTTGCGGCCACAGAAACGCCTACCTGCACCCCTTACGATAGAATTTCCTATCACGATAGCTCTTACACACCTTTTCGTGTCCTGCTGTGCGGCAGAGCCCTCTGTGGTCCCATGGGCCTGGCTGTTGCTGCTTTCCCTTGGGAGGTCATCCCCCCCAACAGTATCCAAAGCGGTCTATCTGTTTGAGAGGTGGTGGCCACAAGGGACTCCTGCACTACCTGCCTGTGCCTACTACTCTGTCTGGTGGTCACACATCCCTTTTCTGCCTGTGCAGCTATTATCTGCGGTGTGACCACCTCGCTAAACATGTTATCCACGACTTCCTCAGCATTATGGATGCTCCACAGTGAATTCTCCTGCAGCTCCATCTCCATAATGCGGGTCGCCAGTAGTTGCAGATGGATCCACTTTCTGCACACATGCTCACTAGGGACACTGGAAGCATCCCTGATTTCCCACAAAGGGCAGGAGGAGCAGATCACGGGGCTGAACTCTCCTGTCATGACCTACCCTTAGACTAATTAGTTACACCCTTAATTAAAAAAAAATACTAATTACATGAGGGGCCTTGTTCTGCCCACTTCAATCTAAGGTTCTTAATAATTAAAAAAAGAAACACTTCAGTAGTACTCACCTGATCACCAGAGTTCTTTTCCCACAAAAATAAACTTTTCACTTTTTTAAAGATATCTACATGCACTAATAGCTGCTACTCACCCAACCAATCAGCTTGCAGCTCTCCTCTGACGTCACTGTTGGCTTTCTTCATGAATAATTCTATTATATTATGGTCACTCATCCTCAAGGGATTTCACACAACCAGATTGCCAATTATTCCTCTCTCTTTACACAATACATAGTCTGGGATGGCCTGTTCTCTAGTTGGTTCCTCAACGTATTGGTCCAGAAAACTATCCCGTATACACTCCAGTAATTCCTCCTTGACGTTATTGTGACAAATTTGATTTGACCAATCTATATGTAGATTTAAGTCACCCATAATTACAGATGTTGCTTTATCGCATGCATCTCTAATTTCCTGTTTCAGACCATTCCCACATCACCACCACAGTTTGGGGTCTATATATAACCCCCACTAACGTTTTTGGCCCCTTAGTGTTTCTCAGCTCTACCCATACAGACTCCGCATCATCAGCTCTCATATCCTTCCTCACTATTGTATTACTTTCCTTTTTAACCAGAAATGCAACTCCACCACGGGTGGAAATAAGCCATTTTACTGATGGTGTGAATATTTGGTCAGAAGCTCATCGCAAGGCATCTCAAGGTTAACTATGTAACAAAGTATGTGAACAGTTTGGCTTTTCGTCTCAAACATTTACAAAGGAGAGGGATGGAGTATGTAGCTAGGAAATATTTGAAGCAGAGACAGAAAACAATGTCTTCAATCTTCTCAATATTTAATTGGCATTGCAGATGTGTGAGGTAATACATTTTGAAAGGAGGAATGAGGAGAGACAATACAAGTTAAATGGTATAACTATAAAGGTGGTGAAATAACAGAGACACCTGGAGTATTTGTACACAAATCTTTGTAGCCAAACCGTTAATAAATATATGGGATCCTCGGTTTTATAAATAGAGGCAAAAAAAGCAAAAGCAAGGACATTATGTGAAACATATATAAAATACTAGTTCAGCTGCACCTGAAGTCTTGTGTCGAATACTGGGAACCACACTTTAGGAAGGACATGAAGCCTTCGGAGAGGGTACAGAACTGTTTTACGAGAATTTGTGCAGGCATGAGGGATGACAGTTATGTAGCTGGGGTTGTTCTGCTTCGAGCAGAGAACTTTCAGAGGAGATTCGATTGAGCTGTTTAACATTAGGAAGGGTTTAGATAAATTAAATAAAGAGAAACTGTTTCCAATGTCCAAGGGACCGGTAATCAGAGACACAGATTTAAGGCGATTGGTAAAAGAAGCAGACATGAGGATTTTTGTTTCTGAGTGGTTTGGATTTGGGATGCACTGTCTGATAGGCTGATGGATACAGATTCAGTAGTATATCCCAAAAGGGAATTGGATAAATATCTGAAGAATAAAACATGTTCGGATATAGTGAAAGAGTCAGGGAGTGGGACTAACTGGATAGTTCTTTGAAAGGGTTCAGCACTGACTTGATGGGCCGAATGACATCATTCAGGGCTGTGCTATTCTATGATTCTATGATTGTTCCAGCCTGTACTTTCCCAATATTCCTATCCTTTCAGCAGCTGTTTGATAAATTACCACAGAACAGCCGTGTTACCAAATTAGAAACACATGGGATTAAAGGACCAATGTCAGCAGTGGCTCAGTTTGTCGCTCTCTCCCCTTTCAATCACAAGCGTCTAGGATCAAGTGTCACTGCAGGACTTGATCACAAGAATCAAGGCTGACACTGCAGTGCAGTACTGAGGGAGTGTTTCACTGTCAGAGGTACCGCCTTATCAACGAAAAGGTAAAGCCAGGCCCCGTGTTGCCCACTCAGGTGGATGTAAAGATCCCATGGAATTATTTTGAAGGTCAGGGGAATTATTCCCAGTGTCCTGGTCAACATTTACCCCTCAATTCAACATCACAAAAACAGATCTGATCATGATCACACTGCTACTTGTGGGATCTTGCTGTGCGGGAATTGACTTTGTTTTTCCTGCATTTACAAGACTGACTAAACGTTAAAAACGACTCGTTGGTTGTAAATCGCTTTGGGACATGCAGTGATCATGAAGGCGTTACATAAATGGAAGTCCTTTTTTTATTCTCAATGTCAGCATGCAGGAAATTAGGTCAGTGACAGAAAGCAGACAGTAGTAGAGAATGGTTGTTGATCAGTCTGGAGGGAAGTACACAGTGGGGTTCCGCAGGGTTACTGTTGGGATCACTGTTGCTGTATGTTAATGCAATGGGCTTGTGTACAGAGAGGATAATGTCAAAGTTTTCAGAGGGCTGGAAACTCAGAAATGTTAATAAACAGTCTGAAGGATAGTAACAGACTTCAGGAGGACAGAGACTGACTGGTGAAATGGACAGGAACATGGCAGATGTAACTGAACACAGTGAAGTGTAAAGTGAGACATTTGGGTAGGAAATATGAGGTGAAACAATATAAACTCAATGGTACCATTATAAATCGGGTGAAGGATTAGAGAGAAGTGGCGTGTACACACACAGATCTTAGAAGGTAAGATGTAGTGTCTTTGGTGTGAGAGAGAGAGATACAGAGTAATAAAACTCTGGAGGAAATGCTGATGTTTATACATCAATGGTTAGGTCCCAGCTGGAGAATTGTGTCCAATTCTGATCACCACGGTTTGGTAAGGATGTCAAGGACTCAGTGAAGATACTGAGGTGATTTTCTGGAATGGTACCAGGGATCTGGGAATTCATTTACGTTGAGAAATTTGAAAAGCTGGGATTGTTCGCTTTAGAGCACTGACGGGTAAGGGGAGATTTAATATGGAATTCAAAATCATGAGGGGTTTTGATAGGGTAATTAATGTGAAACTGTTTCCAGTGTCAGAAAGCAGTATTAAGAAGACACAGATTGAAGGTAATTGACAAAGAACCAGAGGTGAAATGAGGAGAATTTTCTTCCACAGCAAGTTGTTTTGATCTGGAATTCATTGCCTGAAAACATGATGGAAGCAGATTCAATAATATCTTTCAATCTCTCACACTGCTCAATGTACCATACCCCAATCACTCACCCATCAGCTGTCCCTAACACTCAGGACTCACACATAGCATTCACATACTCCACCTCACCCTCACACACCTTCCACTGATACCAGCCTCACACCCACATCTCACTGTCTCCACATACCACCAGCTATTGAGCTATGGAAGGCACATCACACAAACACTATGAAACACAATTACTGATATTCCACCCCCTCTCTTACAGGACAAGGTAGCCCATAATCACAGGGGGCAGGAGTGAACTGGCGGGGGCCAGGCATATCTTCATCCCCTGAGCCTGAGGGAGGAGATGGTTCTCCACATCATGGGACTGGCTGTCACAGAGCCCGTGGCATCCGGCCTCGCCGACAGCATTCAGGCAGTTGCTATGTTCCTGCCTTATGTCCCTTCTTAACTCCCACCTCCCCCTCATCCTGCTGTCTGGGATGATCTACAAGCTGCAGATGGTGGGACCATGGACCTCCTGCTTTCCATCCCACCCCCAATCCCACACCCCAACCTTCCAATTCTGATTTATACTTTCCAACGATAACTGAAAACTGCCAGCTTCCCAGTCACAGCAGCTCCAGGAGACAGAGAGAGAGCAGCAGCACAGCACTGATGGTGAAGCCCCATCACTTGGTCTGATACTCACAGACAACAGATCAAATACTTACACTGTGTGTGCTTTTGAGGCTGGTAAAGAGTCAGAATCTACACGTGGTGAGTTACCGAGCACGAGTGAGCTGCCGCCAGGCCAGGGGGAAAGGATAGTTCATGCGTCAGATGACCGGAGGGCAAAGTCACAAACGAGTTATAATACACAGGACTCAGATATGAACTTTGCTGGAGCAGCATACAGGAGAATGATGATGGATATGGACACTGAGATACTTTGTCCATTGACAGGCCTGTCAGACAGTCTGTTGTCACTATCAAAGAACATGGAGGAGTCCAGCTCCAACATGGCACAGGACATTGCACAGAGCTTGAAGCCCATTTTTTCCCCTGTGGAAGTGGTCACTAACTCCATGACAGCACCAGCGGACCCAGCCTTGATGCAGTGTCTGGTGACCATTGTCTCAGCTTCCACTGCAGCACAGACGGCAGACACCCAACGTCTCTGTGATGCAGTGGAAACTCAGACTGCTTGCTGCCATGCAGGATCAGACTGCTGTCATCATGGCTGTGGGTCTCGGTGTTCAAAGGGGTTTGCAGGCTCTCACAACAGTCCAGCAATCTGTGATCCAGTAGATTACTGAGATTACTGAGATGTCGCCCCGTGGGAGTGACAGTGTCTCCGTGGAGTATGAACCTGCTGTCCTCTCTCAGGATGACAGTATTTGTTCTCCTTTCACTGGCACTCCACCAATGTCCTTGTTGTTACCCATTAGCCAGCCCAGGCTGCTGCTGCCCATGTCGTGGTGGTGCAGTCTGAATCCGTGCCCTCAAGGCCCTGAGCTGCTCGAGGACGTCCTGCAAGGCCATCTGCAGTCTCCCCCAGCGAAAGTCAGCAGCCTTCCACCAGCCATGCTGCAGTCACTGGGGAAACACTGTGTCGGAGCACTAGGCAAGTCGAGGGATCCACAAGACAGGCACTAAGGGAATATTCAAGGGTGAATAGTTCAGCTTTGCTTGTATAATTGGATGTGTTATTGGATAAAGATGTCAATGAAAAGGTTTTTGTTGGTGTTTTTTTATTGCAGGACACTGTGATGGGGCGTCTCAGATGGGTGTAATGGGGGAGAATGGAGGATCCATGGTGGGAAAGGGAAGTTGTCCTGTGGGAACCGAAATTCTAGCAGGGTCTCTCCGACAGCCTGCCCGGTTCAAAGGCATCCAGGAAATATCCTCCCTCATTCCTCCTCCTGAGGTAGCCTCCGGATTCCAGGTGCCAATGCCTGTGTCCTCATGATGGTGATGATATGAAGGATGCAGCAGAACACCATGAACTTGGACACCTGCTCCAGTGAGTACTGGAGGGCTCCCCCCGAGCGGTTCAGACGTCGGAAGCATTGCTTCATCACACCGATGGTCTGTTCCACCATGTTCCTGGTGACTCCATTGCTCACGTTATACACGGGTTATTTTCATGCGGTTTGTTGGCATTGATGCTGGGGGTAGAATTAGGAGTGATGCACAGAGTGAGGTAGTCATTGTCTCCGAGGAGCCACATTCTGGTTCTGCAGAGAGGCCCGAAGTGTTGGGACCGGATGCCTGCTTCAGAATGAAGGTGTGATGACTGCTGACAGGATGTGGACATTGACCAACATGATGTACTGGGCATGCTCACACACGAACTGTACATTAATGGAGTGAGAGTTCTTTCACTTCCTGTACCTCTCCCCGTTGACATTCGGGCCGCGCAGAGCCACCTCCACCAGCAGGAATCCCGCTACCCTGACAAAGCCACGGGACCTCTCACCCTGCTTCACCCTGCGGAGGTGAAAATTATATATTCACCTCACCCGACATAGATGGCCTCCATTAACCAGCAGATACATCATTGGACAGCATAGAGATAGGCAATGAATACGTCACACGCTGCTGCATGGGAAGATCCTGATACATAGAAGTTCAATGAAACTGTGACCTTAACGGCTATGGACAGCTCCGTCCTCACCCTGGTGTGAGGCTCCAGGTCGTGTTACAGGAGGGGACACTGCTATGTGACCACCTCCTTATTGAATCAGAGTCACCTCACACACTGCTCCTGGGTTAGGTGCAGGTAGGAAAAGTGCTCTTGGGAAACCCAGGGTGGGTAGCGGAAAGCCCCCTCCCTCTTTACAAAGAACAAAGAACAAAGAACAAAGAAAATTACAGCACAGGAACAGGCCCTTCGGCCCTCCAAGCCTCCGCTGATCCAAATCCTCTATCTAAACCTGTCGCCTATTTTCCAAGGGTCTGTATCTCTTTACTTCCTGCCCATTCATGTATCTGTCTAGATACATCTGAAAAGACGTTATCGTGCCCGCGTCTAACACCTCCGCTGGCAATGCGTTCCATGCACCCACCACCGTCTGCGTAAAGAACTTTCCACGCATATCCCCCCTAAACTTTTCCCCTCTCACTTTGAACTCGTGCCCCCTTGTAATTGAATCCCCCACTCTGGGAAAAAGCTTCTTGCTATCCACCCTGTCTATACCTCTCATGATTTTGTACACCTCAATCAGGTCCCCCCACAAACTCCGTCTTTCGAATGAAAATAATCCTAATCTACTCAACCTCTCTTCATAGCTAGCGCCCTCCATACCAGGCAACATCCTGGTGAACCTCCTCTGCACCCTCTCCAAAGCATCCACATCCTTTTGGTAATGTGGCGACCAGAACTGCACGCAGTATTCCAAATGTGGCCGAACCAAAGTCCTATACAACTGTAACATGACCTGCCAACTCTTGTACTCAATACCCCGTCCGATGAAGGAAAGCATGCCGTATGCCTTCTTGACCACTCTATTGACCTGCGTTGCCACCTTCAGGGAACAATGGACCTGAACACCCAAATCTCTCTGTACATCAATTTTCCCCAGGACTTTTCCATTTACTGTATAGTTCACTCTTGAATTGGATCTTCCAAAATGCATCACCTCGCATTTGCCCTGATTGAACTCCATCTGCCATTTCTCTGCCCAACTCTCCAATCTATCTATATTCTGCTGTATTCTCTGACAGTCCCCTTCACCATCTGCTACTCCTCCAATCTTAGTGTCGTCTGCAAACTTGCTAATCAGACCACCTATACTTTCCTCCTAATCATTTATGTATATCACAAACAACAGTGGTCCCAGCACGGATCCCTGTGGAACACCACTGGTCACACGTCTCCATTTTGAGAAACTCCCTTCCACTGTTACTCTCTGTCTCCTGTTGCCCAGCCAGTTCTTTATCCATCTAGCTAGTACACCTTGGACCCCATGCGCCTTCACTTTCTCCATCAGCCTACCATGGGGAACCTTATCAAACGCCTTACTGAAGTCCATGTATGTGACATCTACAGCCCTTCCCTCATCAATCAACTTTGTCACTTCCTCAAAGAATTCTATTAAGTTGGTAAGACATGACCTTCCCTGCACAAAACCATGTTGCCTATCACTGATAAGCCCATTTTCCTCCAGATGGGGATAGATCCTATCCCTCAGTATCTTCTCCAGCAGCTTCCCTACCACTGACGTCAGACTCACCGGTCTATAATTACCTGGATTTTCCCTGCTACCCTTCTTAAGCAAGGGGACAACATTAGCAATTCTCCAGTCCTCCGGGACCTCACCCGTGTTTAAGGATGTTGCAAAGATATCTGTTAAGGCCCCAACTATTTCCTCTCTCGCTTCCCACAGAAATCTGGGATAGATCCCATCCGGACCTGGGGACTTGTCCACCATAATGCCTTTTAGAATACCCAACACTTCTTCCCTCCTTATGCCGACTTGACCTAGAGTAATCAAACATCTGTCCCTAACCTCAACATCCGTCATGTCCCTCTCCTCGGTGAATACCGATGCAAAGTACTCGTTCAGAATCTCACCCATTTTCTCTGACTCCACGCATAACATTCCTCCTTTGTCCTTTAGTGTGCCAATCCTTTCTCCAGTTACCCTCTTGCTCCTTATATATGAATAAAATGCTTTGGGATTTTCTTTAACCCTGTTTGCTAAAGATATTTCATGACCCCTTTTAGCCCTCTTAATTCCTCGTTTCAGATTGCGCCTACAATCCCGATATTCTTTCAAATCTTCGTCTTTCATCAGCCGCCTACACCTTATGTATGCTTCCTTTTTCCTCTTAGCTAGTCTCACAATTTCACCTGTCATCCATGGTTCCCTAATCTTGCCATTTCTATCCCTCATTTTCACAGGAACATGTCTCTCCTGCACGCTAATCAACCTCTCTTTAAAAGCCTCCCACATATCACATGTGGATTTACCTTCAAACAGCTGCTCCCAATCTACATTCCCCAGCTCCTGCCGAATTTTGGTATAGTTGGCCTTCCCCCAATTTAGCACTCGTCCTTTAGGACCACTCTCGTCTTTGCCCATGAGTATTCTAAAACTTATGGAATTGTGATCACTATTCCCAAAGTAGTCCCCTACTGAAACTTCAACCACCTGGCCTGGCTCATTCCCCAACACCAAGTCCAGTATGGCCCTTTCCCGAGTTGGACTATTTACATCCTGCTCTAGAAAACCCTCCTGGATGCTCCTTACAAATTCTGCTCCATCTAGACCTCTAACATTAAGTGAATCCCACTCAATGCTGTGGCAATTTCAGAGACATGGGTAGAGCAGGGACAGGAATGGATGTTGCGGGATCCGGGATTTAGATGTTTCACTAAGAACAGAGAAGATGGTAAAAGAGGGCGGTGTGTGGCATTGTTAATCAAGGAAAGTATTACAGCGGCAGAAAGGACGTTTGAGGACTCGTCTACTGAGGTATTCTGGGCCGAGGTTAGAAACAGGAGAGGAGAGATCACCCTGTTGGGAGTTTTCTATAGACCTCCAAATAGTTCCAGAGATGTAGAGGAAAGAATAGCAAAGAGGATTCTTGACAGGAGCGAGAGTAACAGGGTAGTGGTTATGGGGGACTTTAACTTTCCAAATATTGACTGGAAATACTATAGTTCGAGTACTTTAGATGGGTCAGTTTTTGTCCAGTGTGTGCAGGAGGGTTTTCTGACACAGTATGTCGACAGGCCAACCAGGGGCGATGCCACATTGGATTTGGTACTGCGTAATGAACCCGGCCAGGAGTTAGATTTAGAAGTTGGTGAGCACTTTGGTGATGGTGATCACAATTCGGTTAGGTTTACCTTAGCGATGGGCAGGGACAGGGATATACCGCAGGGCAAGAATTATAGCTGCGGGAAAGGAAATTATGATGCGATGAGGCAAGATTTAGGATGCGTAGGATGGGGAAGGAAACTGCAGGGGATGGGCACAATCGAAATGTGGAGCTTATTCAAGGAGCAGCTACTGCGTGTCCTTGATAAGTATGTACCTGTCAGGCAGGGAGGAAGTTGTCGAGCGAGGGAGCCGTGGTTTACTAAAGAAGTTGAAGAGCTTGTCAAGAGGAAGAAGAAGGCTTATGTTAGGATGAGACGTGAAGGCTCAGTTAGGGCGCTTGAGAGTTACAAGCTAGCCAGGAAAGATCTAAATGGAGAGATAAGAAGAGCAAGGAGAGGACACGAGAAGCCATTGGCGGATAGGATCAAAGAAAACCCTAAGGCTTTCTATAGGTATATCAGGAATAAAAGAATAACTGGAGATAGGTTAGGGCCAATCAAGGATAATAGTGGGAAGTTGTGTGTGGAATCGGAGGAGATAGGGGAAGTGTTAAATGAATATTTTTCGTCAGTATTGACAGTGGAGAAAGAAAATGTTGTCGAGGTGAATACTGAGATACAGACGACTAGGCTAGATGGGATTGAGGTTCACAAGGAGGAGGTGTTAGCAATTTTGGAAAGTTTGAAAATAGATAAGTCCCCTGGGCCAGATGGGATTTATCCTAGGATTCTCTGGGAAGCCAGGGAGGAGATTGCAGAGCCTTTGTCCTTGATTTTTATGTCGTCATTTTAGACAGGAATAGTGCCAGAAGACTGGAGGATAGCAAATGTTGTCCCCTTGTTCAAGAAGGGGAGTAGAGACAGCCCTGGTAATTATAGACCTGTGAGTCTTACTTCGGTTGTGGGTAAAATGTTGGAAAAGGTTATAAGAGATAGGATTTATAATCATCTTGAAAAGAATAAGTTCATTAGAGATAGTCAGCACTGTTTTGTGAAGTGTAGGTCGTGCCTCACAAACCTTATTGAGTTTTTTGACAAGGTGACCAAACAGGTGGATGAGGGTAAAGCCGTGGATGTGGTCTATATGGATTTCAGTAAGGCGTTTGATAAAGTTCCCCACGGTAGGCTATTGCAGAAAATACAGAAGTATGGGATTGAAGGTGAATTAGTGCTTTGGATCAGAAATTGGCTAGCTGAAAGAAGACAGAGAGTGGTGGTTGATGGTAAATGTTCATCCTGGAGTATAGTTTCTTGTGGTGTACCGCAAGGATCTGTTTTGGGGCCACTGCTGTTTGTCATTTTTATAAATGACCTGGATGAGGGTATAGAAGGGTGGGTTGGTAAATTTGCGGATGACACGAAGGTCGGTGGAGTTGTGGATTGTGCCGAAGGATGTTGTAGGTTACAGAGGGACATAGATAGGCAGCAGAGCTGGGCTGAGAGATGGCAAATTGAGTTTAATGCAGAAACGTGTGAGGTGATTCACTTCGGAAGGAGTAACAGGATTGCAGAATACTGGGCTAATGGGAAGATTCTTGGTAGTGTAGATGAGCAGAGAGATCTTGGTTTCGAGGTACATAAATCCCTGAATGTTGCCACCCAGGTTAATAGAGCTGTTAAGAAGGCATATGGTGTGTTAGCTTTTATTAGTAGGGGGATCGAGTTTAGGAGCCACGAGGTCATGCTGCAGCTGTACAGAACTCTGGTGCGGCTGCACCTGGAGAAATGCGCGCAGTTCTGGCCACCGCATTATCGGAAGGATGTGGAAGCTTTGGAAAAGGTGCAGACGAGATTTACTAGGATGTTGCCTGGTATGGAAGGAAGGTCTTATGAGGAAAGGCTGAGGGACTTGAGGTTGTTTTCGTTAGAGAGAAGGAGGAGAAGAGGTGACTTAATAGAGACATATAAGATAATCAGAGGGTTAGATAGGGTGGATAGTGAGAGCCTTTTTCCTCGGATGGTGATGGCAAACACGAGGGGACGTGGCTTTAAGTTGAGGGGTGATAGATATAGGACAGATGTCAGAGGTAGTTTCTTTGCACAGAGAGTAGTAGGGGCGTGGAACGCCCTGCCTGCAACAGTAGTGGACTCGCCAACTTTAAGGGCATTTAAGTGGTCATTGGATAGACATATGGATGAAAATGGAATAGTGTAGGTCAGATGGTTTCACAGGTCGGCGCAACATCGAAGGCTGAAGGGCCTGTACTGCGCTGTAATGTTCTATGTTCTATGTTCTAAAATTAAAATCTCCTGTCACCACCACCCTGTTGCTCCTACAGCTTACCATAATCTGTTTACATATTTGTACCTCTATCTCACGCTCGCTGTTGGGAGGCCTGTGGTACAGCCCCAACATTGTTACCACACCCTTCCTATTTCTGAGTTCTGCCCATATTCCCTCACAACTCGAGTCCTCCATAGTGCCTTCCTTCAGCACAGCTGTGATATCCTCTTTGACCAGTAATGCAACTCTTCCACCCCTTTTACCTCCCTCTCTATCACGCCTGAAGCATCGGTATCCTGGGATATTTAGTTGCCAATCATGCCCTTCCCTTAACCAAGTCTCAGTAATAGCAATCACATCATACTCCCAGGTACTAATCCAGGCCCTAAGCTCATCTGCCTTACCTACTACACTTCTTGCATTAAAACAAGTACACCTCAGACCACCAGTCCCTTTGCTTTCATCATCTGCTCCCTGCCTACTCTTTCCCTTAGTCACGCTGACTTCATTATCTCGTTCCTTACAGGCTTTCGTTCATACATCCTAACTCTCCACTGACCTCATTTGGTTCCCATCCAGAGCTTTCCCTCTCTGCAGCCTCTGCTCCATTTGTTGATCATGTTACAGACCCAGAGACACTGTAACTACAGTCCCGATACCTCGTCTGGAGTTGGATCACTAAATCCTCTGTCCTCTCTGAATGTCTGCAGCAGCTCACAACACAAACTCCAGAAAACCATCCACAGCACCTCCACTTACTTTACAATAGCAGAAGTAAGTCAAATGCCCTCACCTGCAAGTTGGATGCTCGGTCCTTTTAAATAACCCCAGAGGGGATTCCTTGTGCCAGCTGAATGGATGCTTAACTGACAGTGACTAACACAGGCGGTCAGTGAACATGCATAGGCCAAGTTTCCAAGCTGCTGGAACAGGTTGTTGATATGCCATCCAGACCCCTGTTCAGTCTACCGGTCCATGCAGGGTACTCTTGGACTCGTGCCCTGTCCAGCATGAGAACTGTGTCGGCCACACCAGAACTGCCCATCAGTGTGGATTCCACTGCACCAGCACCAGTGATAGTACTGAGACCAAATCAGAGTCAGAGACAGATCCACAGCTAATGAAATTCACTTCAAAACGAGAAATGACAAACACTTCAAATAGAACAAATGGAAGGAATATGGGAAACGTACAGGGGAATGGGGATAATTGGAAGGTTGAGGCCATTTAGAGCTTTTAATCCAAGTATAATTATATTAAAATTGTGGCATTGCCAGACTGGGAGGTAGGTTCTGTGAGTGAGTACAGGGGTGATGGGTGATCTGGACTGGGTGTGAGTTGTGATGCAGCCAGTAGATTTCTGAATGAGCTGAACTTTAGCGAGCTTTGTTATTGTGCGCATGACCAGGAAGACATTGGAATCATCAAGTGTGGATCTAAGAAAGGCACGGCTGAGGGTTTATAAGTAGATGAACTGACGGAGATGTGGAAATGAACAACATTATAGAGGTGGCTGTAGGCAGGGTTCGTGATCGACAGGATATTGAATTGGAACTTAGCTTAGGATGAAAGGAATCGCTGACGTTGTGAAGAGGCTGGTTTGTTCTCAGACATTGGACAGGGAGTGTGATCGAGTCGGTGGACAGGGACAGAATTTGTCTCAGAAACCGATGGCAGTGGATTTAGTCTTCCCAATATTTAAATAAAAGGAAGAGCAATTCAGTGAAACATGATCTATAGTTCTAATAGCTGGATAGAGAGGTTTACCAGGAACAATAATATTAGCAAGAAGGGCAGAGTAATTGAAAAGAACAGTACTGAAGTTAATCATCGGTTATAACATTAATAGCTAGGTAGAGAGAGACTTACCAGGGACACCAACAATACTGAGGACCGGATAGTAAATCGTTTGAATAGTCAAAAGCGCGTAATAGATCCGATATTGTAAAGAAAGCCGATGATAATTTGTAGAAAGATAGTCAGACGCCCACGAGAAACTCCTCTCCATTGTTGTCACATTCCAATCGATTGTTCTCAGATTCTGATCTATCTTCTCCCTCTCTCTGGAGCCACCTATCCCTGTCAGTGCCGGTGAGAGGGATGGAGGTGGGGGTGGGCGGGGTGGAGGCTCCCGCTGATACTACGGGATAACACATTGGAAGGAGTCCTGTATTAATAGAAGTGGGAAACCCTCCAATGACACAATTAGGGTCCATGGAGACTTACATTAATTACAGTCACTGAACAAACAAGTTCAGTCAACACCTTTCAATCCAACACTTTCTGTACCGCAATAAACAATTATCCAGTCTAGATGGGATGTATGAGGGTTGCTGAGGCAAGGAATGTTGGAAATAGCGGAGCCACTGGCCCGAATCGTCCAATCCTCCTTGGATATGGCAGTGATGTCAGAGGACTGAAGTGTTGCAAATTCTACAATCTGTTCAAAACAGTAGAGATAGGCTACACCCTAGAACTACTGACCCATCAGTCTAACCTCACTGAAATGTTGGGGAAGCTTGTAGAGTCTGTAATCTGGGACAAGATAATTGTGGCTTAAATAGCATGAGTTTATAAATGACAAGAAGGTCCAGAAGATATATTAGTGGCAAATCATGTCTGAAAAACTTGATCAAATTCTTTGATGCAGTAATGGAGAGTGTTGCTGCGGATAGCACGGTTGCTACTTTGTATATGAACAATCAAAAGTCGTGGAATCAAATGCCATTTAACAGATTCGTTAGGAAGTCTGAACGTCATGGATTCAAGAGGCAGTAACAGTGTGGATATGACATTGGCTAAGGGATAGAATACAGAGGGAAGTGGTGATCTATTGTTGCTCAGACAGTGGAGGGGATTATACAGTGATGCTCCCCAATGGTCGGTATTCGGGCCATTGCTTCTTTATGGAAACATACATAAATATATATCTGTGTATTGTGTTTGTGTGTGACATTTACTTATATATAAAAGGCATAATTTCAGTGTACTCAGGTGACAGAAACTCGGAAATGCAAAAAAAATGAGGATGATATCAGAAGGATTCAGGGAGACTGATGAAATGAGGAAATGAAGCAGATGAAATTTAGTGCAGACATGGGGTAAGGGAGGAAGAATAAGGTGAGGCAATGTAAATGAAATGGGGCAATTTTAAATTGGGTGCATGAACAGATGTCTTTGAATATAGCAGAACAAGTCGATAAAATTACTAAAAACACATCCAGGATATCGAGCTTTATAAATAGAGGCATAACGTGCAAAAGCAAGGAAGTCAACTGAAACTTTGTAAATCACTGGTTAGGTCTCAGCTGAGGAATTGTGTCTAATTCTGAGCATTACTTATTAGAAAGGATGTCAGAATGTTGGAGAAGGTGCAGAGGAGATTTACTGGAATGGTCTAGGAATGTGGGAGTTCAGGAGCATGGGGAGACTACAGAAACAGGAATCAGAGTAGATCAGGTAAAGGGGGGAATTTAATGGAACAGATCACAATTATGTGCTGTTTTGACAGAGTAAGGCTAAACTGTTTCCTTTGGGAAAAGGACCGATAGCAAGACTCAAAATACTTGGCAAAAGATGCAGAGGTGCCATAAGGAAAACATTTTTTTATACAGTGAGTTGCTTTAACCTGGAATACACGGCCTGAAGATGTGCTGGAAGTAGATTCAAGAGCAAGTTTCAAAAGGGAACTGGATAAATGCTGCAGAGGGGGATTTGCAGGGCTTTGGGAAAAGAGGAGGAAAGAGGGGTAAAATAAAAAGCTCTTTCAAAGATGGCACAGGTACGATGGGACAATGGACTGCTTCCATGCTTTGTGATTCTCCGATTCTATGGTAACAGAATCCATTGAGTCCTTATTTCATGTGTACAATTGATGTCCAGCAGTTCTTGAGCCAGCGGCTCATTGTTACTTGTATCCTCACACAGATAACAGAAGAAAGGCTAACACAAGGGCCAGGTGAGGTGAGTTGTGCTGACAATTTACTACATTGGGTTATGACGTCTCTCTCTTTGATCACTTCAATCAGTCAGTTACAAACACATTGATTTTATTCCCATTTTATTTCCTGTCTATTTGTTCTCAAGATATGAGTGATACTGACAAGGCTGGCATTACTTCCCCATGCCTGGTTACCATGAGAAAATGATGGGCCTTCATCCTGAACCACTGCAGTCCGTGTGGTGAATGTGTTCCCACAATGCTGTTACAGAAAGGATTTCAGGCTTTTAACCCAGTGATGATGAAGGAACGGTGATTTCTGTCCAAGTCTAGATGGTGTTTGGCTCGGAGGAGGGGAATGTGGAGGTGATGGTGTTTTGTGTTCGAGTCCGAGCTGAATTCAACGCCCTCCCCTCTATCTCGTGTCCCTTGACTGTAAACTGGAATTGTTCTCTTTAGAGCAGTAATGTTAAATGGAGATTGAATAGAGATATGCAAAATCTTGAACAATATTTGATGGAGCAAAGACAGAGAATTTGGTTTCACTGGAAGTACTGTCAGTAACCAGAGGACACATTTTTAAGGTGATGGGCCAACAAAAATGCATTGATCTATTATAAACCGGAATTCACAACCTGAAAGAGTGGTGAAGCAGATTCAATAATAAATTTAAAAAAGAGAATTGATTCAATAGTATCAGAGGAGATTTTCAGCGAAGTGGTAATTATGTAGAGGAGAGGGACAAATGGGATTGCTCCTTCAAACAGCATGCACAGACACGATGGGCCAAATAGCCTCCTCCGTGCTGTATGATTCTTTGAGTCTGTGGAAACAAAAACCATTGAAACCTTACCTGATATGCACAACAGACGGTCAACAATTTTAAGCAGAGGCTGATCATTACTTGTACTTTGATATGGTTCAGGAAAACATCATGTTGGATTAACACAGATGAGGGAGAGAATTAGTCCTTTCCTGCTCTGTTTGTTTGGTCAGTACCACACTGTGTGGAAGTAACACAGATCAGGGATAGACGGACAGCAATTTTAAGCAGAGGCTGATCGTTACTTGTACTTGGAACATACCTTGTTGGATTAACACAGGCGAGGGAGAGAGATGGAAATCTCCTGCTCTGTGTGTGGGGGTCATTAACACAACTTGTTGGATTGGCACAGGCCAGGGAGAGAAATAGAAATTTCTTGCTGTGTCTGTGTATATGGGGGTCGGTACCACACGATGTGGGAATGACACAGATCAGGGAGAGAATGGTCCTTTCCTGCTCTCTGTGTGTACGTGGGGGTCATTACCACATCGGGTGGAAGTGACACAGATCAGGGATAGAATTGGTCCTTTCCTGCTCTCTGTGTGGGTCAGTACCACACTGTGTGGGATTAAGAGGCCGGGGATAGAATTGGGTCTTTCCTGCTCTCTGTGTGGGTCAATACAACACCGGGACGATTTAACACAAGCCGGGGACTGAATTGGGTCTTTCCTGCTCTCTGTGTGGGTCAGTACCTCACCGGGTGAGATTAACACCGTCCAGGGATAGAATTGAATCTTTCCTGCTTTCTGTGCCTGGGTCAGTACCACCGGGAGAGATTAACACAGGCCAGGGATTGAATTGGGTCTTTCCTGCTCTCTGTGTGGGTCAGGACCACACCGGGTGGGATTAAGACACACCGGGGATTGAACTGGGTCTTTCCTGCTATCTGTGTGTGTCAGTGCCACACCGGGTGGGATTAACACAAGCCGGGGATAGAAGTGAGTCTTTTCTGCTCTATTTGGAGTTCAGTACCACATTGGGTGAAAGCCGCTTACTCAGCACAGCCTGAGGATGGAGCCTGGTCTGTCCCAATGAGGACAGAGAGTGACTGGTGAAATGGCCAGTCACCCGGCAGATTGAACTTTACACATTGAACTGTGAAGTGATACATATCGGTAGGAAATATGAGGAAAGGCAAAATAATGTGGATGGTTGCATGGACAGACCTCGGGCTGTACTAATTTCTGAGGCAGGCGGACACTGAGAAGGCTGCTAAAAAAAAACAACATATCGTGTCCTTGGCTTTATAAACACAGCACAGAGTAATAAAACTCAGGAGGAAATGCTGATTTTTATACATCATTGGTTAGGTCCCAGCTGGAGAATTGTGTCCAATTCTGATCACCACACGTTGGTAAGGATAACAAGGACTTAGTGAAGATACTGAGGTGATTTACTAGATTGGTACCAGGGATCTCATGGAGAGATGGGAAAAGCTGGGATTTTTCTCTTTAGAGCAGTGAAGGGTAAGAGGGGATTTAATATAGAATTCAAATTCATGAAGGGTTTTGATCGGGTAATTAGTGTGAAAATGTTTCCAGTGTCAGAAAGTTCAGTATTAAGAAGACACAGATTGAAGGTAATTGACAAAGAACCAGAGGTGAAATGAGGAGAATTTTCTTACACAGCGAGTTGTTGGGATCTGGAATTCACTGTCTGAAAACAAGGTGGAAGCAGATTCAATAATAATATGGTGGAGAAGGCAGATGGAATCCTTTCCTTTATTAGCTGAGGTATAGAATAGAAGAGCAGGGAGATTATGCTGGAACTGTATAACTCATTGGCTGGGCCACAACTTGAGTACTGAGTGCAATTCTGTTCACCTCATTACAGAAAGGATCTAATTGCACTAGAGAGGGTACAGAGGAGATTTATGAGGATGTTGCTAGGACTAGACAAAATGCAGCTGTGAGGAAAGATTGGATAGGCTGGGGTTGTTCTCTTTGGAATAGAGAAGGCTGAGAGGAGATCGGACTGAAATGTCCATAATTTTGAGGGATCTGGACAGAGAGGAGGTGAAGGGTCTGTTCACCTTAGTAGAAAGGTCAGTGACTAGGGGGGAATAGATTTAAAGTGATTAGTCGAAAGATAAGAGGGGAGATGAGGAAAACCTTTTCATACAGAGTGTGGTGGGGTCTGGAACTCACTGCCTGAAAGTGTAGTTGAGGCAGAAACCCTCAACTCATTCAACAGGATTCTGGATATACACCTCAAGTACCGTAATCTGCAGAGCTATAGATCAAATGCTGAAAGTGGGATTAGAATGGGTGGATCGTTTTTCGGTCTGCACAGATACAATGGGCCAAGTGACCTCTTTCAGTCAGGAGGCTGCTGCTGCTGACTGTGAATGCTGTAATTGGACAGAAGGTAAATGGAATACTAGGACAGAAAGAGGGCTCCACAGTTCACGGATGTTGTGACCCTAGATCAGATCTTACAGTGGTGTAGGAGAGGGAACAGAGTTCATGTCAAAGTCCTGTCTTCCTTTTATATGATCCTGTATAATGGACAGGGACTACTGGGCAGTAATGTGCTCAAAGGTTATCAGCAGTAATTGATTATCTCTATATTTGTATATTGTAGAACATTAAAACATACCCCTACTCTGGTGTCCATTGCACCCTCAATATTCATGATTAAAATATCAGAGGAGTGTGAACCAGTCACCTCTGATCACCCTGAGGTACAGGTGATTCTCGAGTCGGTACTGAGTGTATTCACAACCCATAAAGATGACTGTGGAAACATGAGCAGACCTGAAGAAATTAACTGACCATTGCATGATCCATGAAGCAGTATTCTTACCGAGCTGAGATTATATCATATATTCCAGACACTATCAGGTTATTGTTATACCAGGGTGCAGTTCACAAAGACACATTCACTACTAACTGTCCGATTTTGCCGGTTACAAAACCAGATGGCAGCTGGGGACTGACTGTTGACCATACAAACTCAACACAGTCACCTCTGTGTGAACTCGGTTGTCTGAGAGACACCAACCCTACTCTCCCGGATTCCCAGCGGCAGGGCTGACTTCACCACGCTGGATATCTCTAATGTTTATTGGAGTATCCCAGTAAAACTAGAGAAACAATTTAAATTCACATTCACTTCTGAGGACCAGAGATACCCCTGGACATGTCTGTCACAAGGGGTTCCACAATAACCCCACTATTTTCCACAAACGTATGGCCGGGGCCGTTCGGAGCCTTTCACAGTTTTCCTGCTTGCTGAAATAAATTGATGGTCTCCTCCTCATCACCACAGACCGTGTCCACACATTTAACCCTTTTACAGGAACTACTGCAGTTACTTTGGGAGCTGGACTAAAAGACCATCCACGTAAGGCCCAGTTGGTGTAACATCGTGTCATCGTTCTACATGTCCAAATTGGCTCATCCAACATCAGCCCAGACCAACATCAGGTCGAGACCATCCAGTGTATACCCCTGTCCACCTCAAAGACAGCCTTGTGTCCTATCCTCAGGCTGGTGGGGTATCAGTGGACCCTCATCCAGTGTCTACCCTTGTCCACCTCAAAGACTGCCCAGTGTCCTATCTTCAGGCTGGTGGAGTATCAGTGGACACAATTCCAGTGTCTACCCCTGTCCACCTCAAGGACTGCACTGTGTCCTATCCTCAGGCTGGTGGGTATCAGTGGACCCTCATCCAGTGTCTACCCCTGTCCCCCTCAAAGCCTGCACTGTGTCCTATCCTCATGCTGGTGGGTATCAGTGGACCCTCATCCAGTGTCCACCCCTGTCCACCTCAAAGACTGCCCTGTGTCCTGTCCTCAGGCTGGTGGAGTATCAATTGCCCCTCATCCAGTGTCTACCCCTGTCCGCCTCAAAGCCTGCTCTATGTCCTCTGCTCAGGCTGGTGGAGTATCAGTGGAGCCTCATCCAGTGTCTACCCCTGTCCACCTCAGACTGCCCTCTGACCTATCCTCAGGCTGGTGGAGTATCAATTGCCCCTCATCCAGTGTCTACCCCTGTCCACCTCAAAGCCTGCTCTGTGTCCTATCCTCAGGCTGGTGGGGTATCAGCGGAGCCTCATCCCTCGATTTGCAGAGACTGTGACTCCTCTTTATGAACCACCGAATGGTGATGATGACCAGGTTTATCCCGTTTGGACTGAAGAGAACACAGAAACAGTAACACAACTAAAGAAATCTGTCGCCCAGGCAACGTGTCTTACCTCACCTAACCCCGACAAGACTTTCCACATGGATGTGGGGACACAGTGACAGCCTGGTTGCTGTCCAATGCCGAGAAAACCAGGAGAAATTACTCCCCATTGTGAATTACTCCAGAATTGTGAATGGGGCTGAACTGATTTACTCTGTTTGTGAAGGACATTTGTTAACCATGTTCTGGGGCATCAAACATTTCACTTACATCACGGGGTTCAACAGGGTGATACTGTCCAGTCCATTATAAACCTTCCCAGTATAGGAAAGCTGTTGTAATAGAATACCCATGTCATAGAGTCATAGAGCCTTAGTCAATTCTGGCGCAGAATGGGACATTTCAACTCATCGAGTCCGTTCCAGCGCTTTGTAGATAAATCAAGTCTGTCTCATTCCCCAGCTCCATGGATGACAAGGAGCCTACAGGGTAAGATACAGCAAGAATGGCAAGTTTATGTCCCACACCGAGAACACAGTACAACAGAAAAACCAAGAGGAGTATAGAAAGTGGAGGCTGATATCAAAAAGGAATTTACGAAAGCAAGGAGAAATCATAAAAAAATATTGGCAAGCAAAATCAAGATGAACCCATGTATGTTTTTTCTTTCAATACATTAAGGCGAAGAGGACAACTAAGGAGAGAGTAGAGCCCATTAATGACCGATAAGGTAACCTATGTGTAGGGACAGTAGTTACTGATATGGTTCTTAATGAATACTTTGTGACTGTCTTCACAAAAGAGGGGAACGGTGCAGATATTGTAGTTAAGGAGGAGGTGTGTGAATTATTGGATGTGATAAACATAGGCAGAGAGGAATTACTAATGGAATTAGCCTCATTGAAAGTTGATAAATCACCATGGCGTGATGAAATGTACCCCAGGTTGTTAAAAGAAGCAACAGAAGGAATAACCAAAGGTATGTCCATGATTTTCCAGTTCTCACTGGATACAGGTGTGGTGATGGAGGATTGGAGAGCTGCTAACATTGTACCACTGTTTAAAAAGGGAGCGAAGGATAGACCGAATAACTACAGACCAGTCAGTCTAACCTCAGAGTGGGAAAATTATTGCAATCTATTCTGAGAGACAGGATAAACTGTCACTTCGAAAGGCACAGGTTCATCAGGGATAATCACCATAGATGTGTTAAGGCAAGATTGTGTCTGACTAACTTGCATGATTATTTGATGAAGTAACAAGGACGATAGATGAGGTTAATGTAGTTGATGCGGTCTACTTGGATTTTAGCAAAGTTTTTAGCAATGGCGCACATAGCAGACTTGTTAAAAATAAAATCCCAGGGGATCCAGGGAAATGCAGCAAGGTGGATGCAAAATTAGCTCAGTGGCAGGAAGGAAAGAGTAATTGTTGACAGGCGTTTTAGACGATGTTTCCAGCAGCATTTAAAGGAGACAGTGGTGTAGTGGCAATGTCACTGAACTTGTAAATCCAGCAAACCCAGGTTAACACTCTGGGGACATGGATTCGAATCCCACCATGCCACATAATGAAATTTGAAATCAATTAATAGTTCTGGAATTAAACAGCTACTCTAATGGTGACCATGAAACCATTGTCGATTGTTTGAAAATCCCATTTATTCACTAATGCCCTTTAGGGAAGGAGATCTGCTGTCCTTACCTGGTCTGGCCACATGTGACTCCAGACCCACAACAATGTGATGGACTCTTAAATGGCCTCACAAGCCACTCAGTTCAAGGGCAATGAGGGATGTGCAATAAATACAGGCCCAGGCAGTGACGCCCAAATCCCACGAATGAATAAAAAAAAGCAAATTCCACACAGCTCAGTACTGGGACCCCTGCTTTATGTCGCATACATTAACGATTTGGAAGTAAAGATAGGGCATAATCAAGAAGTTTGCAGACGATACAAAGATTCACCGTGTGGCAGATCGCAAGGAGGATAGGTCAGATGGGCAGAGAAGTGGCAAATTGAATTCAGGCTGGATAAGTGCGATATGATGCATTTGGGGAGGTCAAATAAGGCAAAGGAATGCACGATTAATGGGAGAATACTGAGAAGTGTAGAGGCAGTGACAGACCTTAGAGTGAATGCCCACAGATAGATGAATGTAGCAGGACAGGTCGATAAGGTGGTTAAGAGGTCATATGGAATCCTTTCTCTTACTAGCCGAGGTATTGAATATAAGAGCAGGGAGGTTATGCTGGAACTACATAAATCATTGGTTAGGCCACAACTTGAGTAATGCGTGCAGTTCTGGTCACCTCATTACAGAAGGGATGTAATTGCAATAGAGAGGGTACAGAGGAGATTTACAAACATGTTGCCGGGACTGGGAAAATGCAACTTTGAGGAATGATTGGATAGGCTGGGGTTGTTCGCCTTGGAGCAGAGAAGGCTGAGGGGAAATCTGATTGAAACGTACAAAACGTTGAGGGCCCTGGATAGAGTGGTGGTGAAGGGTCTATTCACCTTAGCAGAGAGATCAGTGACAAGAGGGCATGGATTTAAATGATTGGTAGAAAAATTAGAGGGGAGATGAGGAAAAAAATCACCCAGAGTGTGGTGGGGTGGGGTTCTGGAACTCAGTTTCTGAAAGGGTAGAAGAGGCTGAAAACCTCATCTCATTTTAAATGTGCCTTGCTACACCTCAAGTGATTTAATCTGCAGAGCTCTGGACCAAATGCTGGAAGGTTGGATTCGGCTGGGGAGGTCGTTTTTTGGATAGCAGAGACACAATGGGCCAAGTGGCCTCTTTCTGTGTTGTAAACATTCTATGATTTTTCTATGATTTTCGAGGTGCAGATAGGCTGTTTTAGTGAAGGTGTGTAGATGTGGTCAGAAGTTCATCTCGGGGTCAAATATGACACCAAGATGTGAACAGTCTGGTTTAGTCTCACACAATTGCCAGGGAGAGGTATGGAGTCGGTAGCTAGGGAATTAAGTTTGGAGCAGGGACTGAAAACAATGTCTTCAATCTTCTGAAATTTGAATTGTCACAGCAGAGATGTGAGGTAATACCTTTTAGAAGGATG
The DNA here is from genome assembly GCF_036365525.1 of Heterodontus francisci. NCBI lineage: Eukaryota > Metazoa > Chordata > Chondrichthyes > Heterodontiformes > Heterodontidae > Heterodontus > Heterodontus francisci. Next base: position 254,783 of record NW_027140397.1, read on the forward strand.
TATGTGGAGAGACAACACAAGCTACATTTTACAACTGTAAAGGGAGTGCAAGAACAGAGAGACCTGGGGAGTTTATGTGTAAATCGTTGAAGGTCACAGGACAGGTTAGCACAACAGTTAATAAAGCATATGAGATCCTGGGCTTTATAAATAGAGGCATAGAAAACAAAACTGGGAAGTTATGCCAAATCTATAGAAAACACTACAGCATATCCCAGTACATGACACATGGAATAGCAGAATTTGAAACATATGGTACCAGGGATCTGGGAATTCAGTTACATGGAGAGATTGGAAAAGCTGGGTTTGTTCTCTTTAGAGCAGTGAAGGGTAAGAGGAGATTTAATATCGAATTCAAAATCATGAAGAGTTTTGATGGGGTAATTAATGTGAAACTGTTTCCAGTGTCAGAAAGTTCAGTATCAAGAAGACACAGATTGAAGGTAATTGACAAAGAACCAAAGGTGAAATGAGGAGAATTTTCCTTCTCAGCGAGTTGTTGGGATCAGAAATTCACTGCCCGAAAACATGATTGAAGCAGATTCAATAATATCTTTCAAAAGGGAATTATAATAAAAAAAACTGGAAAAGGCGAAAAAAATAGCCTGGGGATAAAGGAGGAGAGTGGTAATAATTAGACAGCTCTTTCAAAGAAACAGCACTAACACAAAGGGCCGAATAGCCTCCTTCAGTGCTGCACCTGTCTCTAATTCTATGAGCAGGAGTCATAGAGTGAAGGGAGAGAGAGTGAGAAAGGGGGGAAGAGGGAAAGGAAAATAGAAAGAGAGAGAAAACCGGGTTTGCATCGCTTTTTGAGCAGTGCGGTCATGATCTGCTAGTTGAGGCAGGTGACACAAAATTTCTGGGGCCTCCTCATTTCATTTCCGTAAATTTTAGGGGCCGCCCCGGGTGACCCGCGCTGCTGTCTGTCTGCACGCTTAACAGGAGACTTAGCTGTGTCTGAGTCTAGCACGTGTTTCAGCCAGGATTCAGCCCTTAAAGGCAGTCTGTCCCTCTTAAAGGGAAGCTGCACTGAGTCACAGGAGGCTGCTGCTGCTGACTGTGAATGCTGCAATTGGAGAAAAGGTAGGTGGAATACGAGCACAGAGAGAGGGCTCTGTGATTCACGGATGTAGTGCTGGAGGCCTTAGTAATGGAGGGTGACAGGAGAAGAGAGGCCATGTATCAGTGGGGTGGGATGGAGACCATCAAGAAACGCACTCCGAAGGGAATGGGAGCAGGTGGCCAGGGAGGTCAATGCAGGAAGCTTGGCCCCAGGACCTGGCAGCAGAGCCAGAAGAAGTAGAAGGAGCTCACACGGGTGATCTATGTCAGTGAATTCATTTCCACATGGCATCTCCTACCCCCAACATCACCAACCTCTCACACTGCTCAATGTACCACACCCCCATCACTCACCCATCAGCAGTCTTTAACACTCAGGACTCACACCTAACATTTACATACTCCAGATCACCTTTACATACCAGCCTCACATCCACCTTTCACTGCCTTCACACACCACCAGCTATTCAGCTATTGCAGACATATCTCCCAAACACAGTGCAACACAATCACTGACATTCTGCTCTCTCTCTTACAGGACAGGGAGCAGCAGTGAACTGTCGGGATCCAGGCTTACCTTCATCCCCTGAGCCTGAGGGAGGAGTTCATTCTCCACCTCATGGGAACGGCTGTGACAGAGCCCGTAGCATCCGGCATCACCGACAGCATTCAGGATGACGTTATGTTCCTGCCTTATGCCCCTTCTTAACTCCCACCTCCTCTTCATCCTGCTGTCTGGGATGATGTACACGTTGCAGATGGTGGGACCATGGATGCCTCTGTGGTGTATACGTGGGGTTGAGTAATTTGTGAAGAGCACGTTATAGATGTGGTCACCCCACAGATTAAGGGAAGAAGAATTACAGTCAAGCAGAATCAGGCAGGTAGCACAGGAGACCCCTGATTGCATCTCACTCTCCAACCAGTATTCAATACTGAGGAAAGTGATGTTTCATCTGGGGACTGCAGCCAGAGACAAGGCCATGGTACCCGGGCTGTCTCAGCTGTACTGGGGGTGGGAGGGGATACAGTGAAGACTAGAATGTTGACAGTGACAGGAGATTCGATAGTCACGGGAACAGACGAGCGTTTCTGAGGCCGCAGACATGCATCCAAGATGGTATGTTTCCTCCCTGGTGTCAGGGTCAAGTTAGCCATCTCAAAGTCGTAATCTCCGGATTACGGCCAGTACCCCGTGCGAGAGAGTATAGAAATAGGAGGATAGTACCGATGGATGTGTGGCTGGGAGGATGCTGCAGAAGCGGTGAGGTTTGCATTGCTGGGACACTGGGACCAGTTCTGGAGAATGTGGGAACTGTACAGGCCGGACGGTTGCACCTGAACAGAGCTGGAACTAATTTCCTTGCAGGGTGATATGTTAGTGCTATTGGAGAGGGTTTACACTAAATTGGCAGGTGTGTGGGAACCAGGAGTAAACATCAGAGAGGAATTCTAAAGTGCACACAATACTGGGAGAGATGTATAACACTATAGTAGGGTTTAGAAAGTTATTAGTTGAGGTCTGAGTAAGGGAGGAAGTAATAAAGTTTACATCAGGGTTGATGTGCTTGTATGTGAATACGGAGTGTGGTTAATAAGACTGGTGAGGTACAGGTGCAGATTGCCATGTGGAAATATGATGTTGTGGCTATAACAGATATCTGACTCAAAGAAGGGCAGAACTGGGTGTTAAATATTCCTGGATACAAGGTGTTCAGGAAAAATAGGAAAGGGAGAAAAGGAGTAAGAGTGGTGGTATTGATTAAGGAGAACATTATAGTGCTGGTGAGAGTGAAAGTCCCGGGGACATGTGTGGGGAGGTGGGAGTGGGGCTGGGTGGGTGCGTAGGTGGGTGAAGGACAGAATCTATTTGGATAGAGCTAAAGAACAAAAACAGGTTCATTTACATAGCTCGGTGTTGGCTATAGGCCATCAGCTAATGGGAAGGATGTGGAGGAACAAATCTGCAAGAAAATTACGGAAAGATGCAAGAATTATAGAGTAGTTACAATGGGGGAACATTCATTATCCTAATATGGACTGGGATAGTAGTATCGTAAAGGGCAGAGGCAGGGAAGAGTGACTACCGTGTGTGCAGGAAACATTTAAACGACAATATGTTGCTCGTCCAACGAGAAAGGAGGCACTACTAGACCTGGTTCTCGAGAATGAGCTGGACCCAAGTGGATTAAGTATCAATAGGACAACATTTAGAGGACAGTGATCATTGTATCATAAGGTTTTTGTTGACTATGGGAAAGGACAAAGAGCAATCCAGAGTAAGAATAATTAACTATGAGAAAGTCAACTTCAATAAGTCAACCAGTGTAAAAATGGAGCTGGGGCGAATAAATTAGAGTCAACGTTTGGCAGGAAAACAGGAGCTGAACAATGGGCTACCTTCAAAGAAGAGATAGTTCGGGCAGAGTGCTGGTGAACGGTTGTTTTTCACACTGGAGGATGGTAGACAGTGATGTTTTCCAAGGGTCAGTGCGAGGACCAACTGATTTTTTTTTTGCTATATATATATATATATATATATAAGATGGATCTTGGAATTCAGATTAGAATTTCAATATTTTCCGATGATACCATGCTTGGAGGAATGGTAAACAGTGAGGATGATGCAAAATGCCTACAACAGGATATAGATAGGCTAGCAGAATGGCCAGAGAAGTGGCAGGTGGAATTTAATACAGAGGAGTGTGAGGTGATGTATTTTGTCAGATGGAATAGGAAAGCAATGGAGACTTAATGGGACAGTTCTAAAGATTGTGCAGGAACTGAGGGACCTGGGGCTCTATATGCAGTGATCATTGAAGGTGGAAAAACATAAATGGAGAGTGTGAAGCAAAGCTGATCAGATCTTGGGCTTCATAATTAGAGGCAAAGATACAAAAGCAGGGAAGTTATGCTGAAACTGTATAAAGCTTTGGTTAGGCCCCAACTAGAGAACTGTGTCCAGTTCTGGTCAGCACACTTTAGGAAGGATGTGAAGGTCCGTGAGAGGGTGCCGAGGAGATTTACCAGAATGGTTCCAGGGATTGGAGCGGGGCTGGGGGAGCGGGATGGTTAGTTACAAGGTTAGATTAGATTTAGATTAGATTACAGATACAGCACTGAAACAGGCCCTTCGACCCACCGAGTCTGTGCCGAACATCAACCACCCATTTATATTAATCCTACACTAATCCCATATTCCTACCAAACATCCCCACCTGTCCCTATATTTCCCTACCACCTACCTATACTAGTGACAATTTATAATGGCCAATTTACCTATCAACCTGCAAGTCTTTTGGCTTGTGGGAGGAAACCGGAGCACCCGGAGGAAACCCACGCAGACACAGGGAGAACTTGCAAACTCCACACAGGCAGTACCCGGAATCGAACCCGGGTCCCTGGAGCTGTGAGGCTGCGGTGCTAACCACTGCGCCACTGTGCCGCCCCCGTTTGGAGAAGATGGAGTTGTTCTCTCTGGAGTAAAGGAGATTGAGAGAGGTATGATAAAGGTGTTCAAGATTATGATAGGCTTCGGTAAGATAGACAAGGAAAAAGTCTTCTCATTATCTGATGAAACACGGACTAGGGGACACAGATGGAAGGTTTTGGATAAGAGATGCAGGTGGATATGAGGAAGAAATATTTTACACAGTGGATGGTAATGAGCTGGAACTCACTGCCCATGAGGGTGGTGGAAGCCGAGACAATCAATGATTTTAAAAGGAAACTGGATGGACACCTGAAGGAAGTGAACTTACAGGGATACGGGGATTGAGCAGGGGATTGGGACTGACTGAATTGTTCCACACAGAGCTGGCACAGAGGGGCAAAATGGCCTCCTTCTGTGTCGTACATGACTCCATGACTCCATCAATTTCTACCACTCTATGTTGGATATGTCTCCTGCTCCTGCCTGGGAAGATCCAGATACATAGAAGTTCAATGAAACTGTGACCTTAACGGCCACTAACAGCTACGTCCTCACCCTGGTGTGAGGCTCCAGGTCGTGTTACAGGTGGTGACACAGCTCTGTGACCAGATCCTTATTAAATCAGAGTCACCTCACACATTGCTTCTGGGTTAGGTTTAGGTAGGAATAGTGCTCTTGGAGCACCCGGCGTGGGTAGGGCAGATCCCTTTCCTCCTCCCTCTTTATAGAGCATCCCCTCACTGCAGCCTCTGCTCCATTTGTTGTTCATGTTACAGACCCAGAGACACTGTAACTACCGTCCCCAAACCTCGTCCAGAGTTGAAATGACAAACTCAGTTGAGTGATCATTGCTCGAATAGGTAGGAGATTTGGAGACAGAGAAAGATTAGAATAGGTCAAAAACTTGGGGTTATTGCAGAGACTGGGCAGGGAGCTGTCACAGAGAGAGAGAATGTACAGTGAAACACGTGTGCTCGTCATTGGGACTGGTTTGGGCATCTCGAGATAGATAGAAAGCTTACACCAGAACACGGTGTGCTCATCACTAAGAGCGGGGGGGGGGGGGGGGGGGGGTGGGGAGGTGCGGGCGGTGGGGGAGCTTTAAGAGAGTTTGAATAAGTAAAACCAGAAATACAATGTCATTAGCATATCACAGGAAATAGTCAATTGATAACCTGGCAGAGAAAAAAAAAACAGGCACACCTGGGGAGACGGACATCCTAAGGATTATCAAGCAGTATGATGGGGATGACGATTTAATTCTCAATAGAATATCTGAGGATGTCCAGAAATACAAATTTAAGATAAAAAAGGTTTGAGATAAGTTGGTTAATGGGGCACATCTCTGCACCTGACGGTTAAATAAAAGACACAAAGAATTGAAGGATGAGATGGACAATTTACAGAAGGAAAATGAAGGTTGGTAGGAGAACATTGGCATCCTGTACAATCAGTTACTCTGGGATCAGGAGCCACATGATGGAGTATATTATCCACAGAGAAAATTAGAACAAATACTGGACCAAAACACTGAGTTACAGGCAGAAAGTCCCAGACTAGGGGAGGAGTTAGAAGATGTGAGGAGGGGCTATGAGGGAATTAGACCCGTGTTAAAGCTCTGCCTCCCCTGAAGCTGACCACGCCCTGTGTTGAGATAAAATCCGACAGTTTCAGACACAATCTGTCAACAGTGGACAGTAGTGGCTGCTGTCTCCAAGCACAAAGCCAGATATCCCGGTTCTTCTTCAGACAACATATTTGTGAGCCTCACAGTCTCTGCTCAATCTCCTCCATACAAGGACGACAAGTTAACTGGAAATTACCAGGGTGTGTGGTAACCTGGGCCTAAACTGCAGACCAGTCCAAGAACAAGACTAACCACAGTCACTGACAGTGAGAGAGATGTCACCACCACAGCCACACACAGGTACCTTACAGCCGTTGAGTCTATGGCTCCAAAGCAGGAACTGGGAATGGTGCATATGAGCAGCAGCTCCCTCGATCTGAGTGTTCTGTGTTCCAATATCCAAATTATTTATATATATCAGAAAAATATCAGTGGTCCAAGCACTGCCCCTTGGGGAAACACCACTGTCGGCCTTCTTCCAGTCCGAAAAAAGCAACTGTTTACCACAACTCACTGTTTTCTCTCATTAAGCCAGTTTATATTTTGTATCCAAGCTGACATTGACCCTCTTATTCCATGAGAATCAATGAACTGTCCAGCTGTCACAAAGAAACTAGAAGTTCAGAATAAAATTAAGTGAAATGCAGAATGCAATAGTTAACTAACTTTATTGTATTTAGTACTCTGTACATGTAGTACTCCCTAAAACTGGACTCTCTGCAACTTACTGTATTTAGAGTTTAGGAAGAGAATTCCAGAGCTCAGGGAAGAGAACAGAAAGTGCTGGAAATACTCAGCTGGTCTGGCAGCATCGGTGTAGAGAGAAACACTGTTAATGTTTCAGATCTGTGACCCTTCATCAGAACTGGTAAACGTCATAAATGATGATGTACAAGCTGCAGATTGTGGGATCATGGACCTCCTGCTTTCCACCACCCACAATCCCTCACCCCAACCCTCCCCTTCTGATGTTATACTTTCCAATGATAACCCAATAATGCCAGCTTCCCAGTCACAGCAGCTCCAGGAGATAGAAAGAGAGCAGCAGCACAGCACTGATGGTGAAGACCCATCACTTGGTCTGATACTCACAGTCACCAGATCAAATACTTACACTGCGTGTACCTTAGAGGCTGGTATAGAGTCAGAATCTGCATGTGATGAGTCACCGAGCACGAGTGAGCAGCAGCCAGGCCAGGGGGAAAGGATAGTTTATGTGTCAGCTCACCGGAGGACGAGGTCACAGACGAATTGTAATACACAGGACTCAGATGTGAACATTGCTGGAGCTGCTGCTCATGTCGAGGTGTTGAAATCCGAATCCGAGCTTTCACGTCACAGAGCTGCACGAGGACGTCCTGCAAGGCCATTTGCCGTCACCCCCAGTGAAACTCAGCCATGCTGCAGCCACTGGGGAAACACTATGTAGGAGAACTAGGCAAGTTGAGGAAATCCACAATACAGGCACTAAGGGAATACACAAGGGTGAATAGTTCAGTTTTGTTGGTACAATTGGATGTGTTGTTGGATAAAGATGTTAATGAAAAGGTTTTTGTTGGTGGTGTTTGTTGCAGGATGGTGATAAAGGGGACACTGTGATGGGGCGTCTCAGATGGGTGTAATGGTGGAGTATGGGGGATCCAAGATGGGAAAGGGAGGTTGTCCGATGCGAACTAGAATCTTAGCAGGGACTCTCCGACAGCCTGTCTGGGTCGAAGGCATCCAGGAAATATACTCCCTGCCTCCTCCTCCTCCTGAGTTGGCCTCCGGATTCCTGGTGCCAATGCCTGTGTCCTCATGATGGTGAGGATTATGAAGGGTGCAGCAGAACACCATGAACTTGAACACCTGATCCAGTGTGTACTGGTGGACTCCCCCCGAGCGGTTCAGACATCGGAAGCATTGCTTCACCTGGTGGTTTTGTGTGTGGGAAGGGGTGTCTAGAGTTGAGAGGTCATGAGCCACATTCTGGTTCTGTATGGAGGCCTGACGTGTTGGGAATGGCTGACTGCTTCAGAATGAAGGTATGGTAGCTGCTGCCAGGATAGTGGACATTAACCAACATGATGTACTGGGCATGCTCACACACCAACTGTACATTAATGGAGTGGGAGTTGTTTCAGTTCCTGTGCCTCTCCCCATTGACATGGGGGCCCCGCAGAGCTACCTACACCATCAGGAATTCTGCTATCCTGACAAAGCCACGAGACCTCTCATCCTGCTTCTCCCTGCTGAGGTAGCAGATGGTATAATTCGCCTCACCCAACATAGGTGGTCTCCGTCACACTGCAGATACATCAATAGACAACATAGAGAGAGATAATGGATCCTTCAGCCGCTCTTGCCTGGATCAATCCAGATAAGAACATAGGAACTAGGAGCAGGAGTAGGCAGTTCAGCCCCTCGAGCCTGTTCTGCCATTCAATATGATCATGGCTGATCTCATCTCGGCCTCTACTCCACTTTTCTGCCCGTTCTCCATAACGCTTCAACCCATTTCTAATAAAAATCTGTCCATCTCCTCCTTAAATGTACTCAAAGTCCCGGCATCCACCGCACTATGGGGTAGTGAATTCCACAGACTCACAACTCTTTGAGGGAAGAAATTTCTCTTCATCTCTGTTTTATATCTGCACCCCCTTTATCCTGAAACTATGACCTCTCGTTCTAGATTGCCCCACAAGAGGAAACATCTTCTCTACGTCTACATTATCAATCCTTTAATGATCTTATATACCCCATTAGATCTCATCTCATTCTTCTAAACTCTAGAGAGTAAAGGCATAAACTGCTTAATCTCTCTTCATAAGACAAACCCCTCATCCCTGGATTCAATCTCGTGACCCTCCTCTGAACTGTCTCCGATGCAGCTACATCCATCCTCAAGTGAGCAGACCAAAACTGTACGCAATACTCCAGCCGCGGTCTCATTAATGCCTTGTACAGTTGCAGCAACACTTCCCTACTTTTATATTCTATTCCTTTAGCAATAAATGCCAAAATTCAATTTGCTTTCCTTATCACCTGCTGTATCTGCAAACTAGTTTTCTGTGATTCATGCACGAGGCCACCCAGATCCCTCTGCACCGAAGTACTCTGAAGTTTCTCTCTATTTAGATAATAATTTACCTTTCTATTTTTCTGACCAAAATGGATAACCTCACACTTAACCACGTTAAACTCCATCTGCCAAATGTTGTCCCATTCACCAAACCTATCCATATCAATTTGTAAATTTCTTATGTATTTATTGCAACTTACTAATCAATCTATTTAAGTGTCACCTGCAAATTTGGCAATAGTACCTTCTATCCCTGCATCCGTCATTGAGATAGATTGTAAATAGTTGGGGCCCAAGGGCCAAACCCTGAGGCACCCCACGAATTACATCTTGCCAACCAGAAAAAAACTCATTAATCCCGACTCTCTGTTTTCTGTTGGTTAGCCAATCAGCTACCCAAGCTAATAAATTGCCCCTAACACCATGTGATCTTACCTTGTGTATTAACCTTTTGTGTGGCACCTTACAAATGCCTTCTGGAAGTCTTGATATGCTACATCTACAGGATCCCCATTTTCCACATTTCTTGTCACAGCTTCGAAGCACTCTCGCAAATTCGTCAAACACGATTTACCCTTCAGAAAATCTGACTCTGATGGGTTGCTTTTGACTTTCTTAATGTCCTGTTATTACTTACTTAATAATGGATTGTGACACTTTCCCAACGATAGATGTTAAACTAATTGGTCTACTGTTTCCTACATTAAGCCTCCCTCCCTTTTTAGATAAGGGCGTTATACAGGCATTTTTCCAATCCACTGGAACCTTTCCCGCATGCAGGGAATCTTGGAATATTATAACCAATGGATCCACTATCTCCGCTGCTATTTCCTTTCACACCCTAAGATGTAGGCCATCAGGCCCTGGGGATTTGTCTGCCTTCAATCACAATAGTTTGTTCAGTACCTTTTCCCTCGTGACTATTTTTTATTCATTCATGGGATGCGGGCGTCGCTGGCTAGGCCAGCATTTATTGCCCATCCCGAATTGCCCTTGAGAAGGTGGTGGTGAGCTGCCTTCTTGAAACGCTGCAGTCCACTTGGGTTAGGTATACCCACAGTGCTGTTAGGAAGGGAGTTCCAGGATTTTGACCCACCGATAGTAAAGGAACAGCGATATAGTTCCAAGTCAGGATGGTGTGTGACTTGGAGGGGAACTTTCAGGTGGTGGTGTTCCCAATCATTTTATACCCTTATCCTTCTAGTTGGTAGAGGTCGTGGGTTTGGAAGGTGCTGTCTAAGGAGCCTTGGTGCATTGCTGCAGTGCATCTTGTAGATGGTACACACTGCTGCTACTGTGCGTCGGTTGTGGAGGGAGTGAATGTTGCTGGATGGGGGGGCCAATCAAGTAGGCTGCTTTGCTCTGGATGGTGTTGAGCTTCTTGAGTGTTGTTGGAGCTGCACCCATCCAGGCAAGTGGAGAGTATTCCATCACACTCCTGACTTGTGCCTTGTAGATAGTGGACAGGCTTTGGGGAGTCAGGAGGTGAGTTACTCGCCTCAGGATTCCTAGCGTCTGACCTGCTTTTGTAGCCACAGTAATTCTATGGCTACTCCAGTTCAGTTTCTGGCCATTGGTAGCCCTCAGGATGTTGATAGTGGGGGATTCAGCGATGGTAATGCCAGTGAATGTCAAATGGAGATGGTTAGATTCTCTTTTGTTGGAGACCCTCATTATCTGGCAGTTGTATGGCACGAATGTTATTTGACACTTAGCTCACGCCTGGATATTGTCCATGTCTTGGTGCATTTCTACACAGACTGCTTTTTAGTATCTGAGAAGTCACGAAGGGTGCTGAACATTGTTCAATGGTCAGCGAACATCCCCACTTCTGACCTTATGATTGATGGAAGGTCATTGATGGATCAGCTGAAGATGGTTGGGCCGAGGACACTACCCTGAGGAACTCCTACAGTGATGTCCTGGAGATCAGATGATTGACCTCCATCAATCACAACCATCTTCCATTGCTCTAGTTTTGAATCCAGCCAGCGGAGGGCTTTCCCCTGATTCCCATTGACCTCAATTTTGCTGGGGCTCCTTGATGCTATACTCGGTCAAATGCTGCCTTGATGTCAAGGGCAGTCTCTCTCACCTCACCTCTTGAGTTCAGCTCTTTTGTTCATGTTTGAACAAAGGCTTTAATGAGGTCAGGAGCTGAATGGCTCTGGTTGAACCTAAACTGAGCATCACTGAACAGGTTCTTGCTGAGCAAGTGTCGTTTGATGGCACTGTTGAAGTCACCTTCCATCACTGTACTGATGATTGAGAGGAGGCTGATGGGGCGGTAATTGGCCGAGTTGGATTTGTCCTGCTTTTTGTGTCCAGGACATACCTGGGCAATTTTCCACATTGCAGGGTAGATGCCAGTGTTTTAGCTGTACTGGAACAGCTTGGCTAGGGGTGCGGCAAGTTCGGGGCACAGGTCTTCAGTACTACTGCCGGAATATTGTCAGGGCACCATAGCTTTTTCAGTATCCAATGCCTTCAGTCTTTTCTTGATATCACGTGGAATGAATCAAATTAGCTGAAGTCTGTCATCTGTGATGCTGGGGACTTCAGGAGGAGGCCGAAATCAGCCTCAACTCGGCCCTTCTGGCTGAAGATTGTTGCAAATGCTTCAGCCTTAGCTTTCACAGTGATGTGCTGGGCTCCCTCATCATTGAGGATGGCGATATTTGTGGAGCCACTTCCTCCAGGTAGTTGGATAATTGCCCACCACCATTCAGGACTGGATGTGGCAGGACTGCAGAGCTTAGGCCTGATACATTGCTTCTGGGTTCGCTTAGCTCTGTTCGCTTAGCTTACGCAGTTTTACACGCAGATAGTCCTGGGTTGTAGCTTCATCAGGTTGACACCTCATTTTGAGGTATGCCTGGTGCTGCTCCTAGCATGCCCTCCTGCACGCTTCATTGAACCAGGGTTGGTCTCCTAGCTTGATGGTAATGGTAGAATGGGGGATATGCCGGGCCATGAGGTTACAGATTGTGGTTGAGTACAATTCTGCTGCTGCTGATGGCCCACAACGCCTCATGGATGTCCAGTTTTGCATTGCTAGATCTGTTCGAAATCTGTCCCATTTCGCACGGTGATAGTGCCACACAACACGATGGAGGGAATGCCAAATGGGAAGTTGGGACTTTATCTCCACAAGGTCTGTGCAGTGGTCACTCCTACCAACACTGTCATGGACAGATGCATCTGCGGCAGGCGGATTGGTGAGGACGAGGTCACTAGTGGTGCTACCGAGCCACTCTTGGAGATGGACATTGAAGTCCCCCACCCAGAATACATTTTGTGCCCTCGCCACCCTCAGTGCTTCCTCCAAGTGCTGTTCAACATTGAGGAATACTGACTCATCAGCTGAGCGAGGGCGGGAGGTGGTAATCAGCGGGAGGTTTCCTTGTCCATGTTTGATCTGATGCCATGAGACTTCGTGGGGTCCAGGGTCGTTGTTGAGGGCAAATCCGTCCCTTCTGTATGCCACTGTACCTCTGCTGCGTCTGTCCTGCCGGTGGGACAGGACATACCCAGGGATGATGATGGCAGTGTCTGAGACATTGCCCGTGAGTCTGGCTTTTTCAGGCTGTTGCTTGAATAGTCTGTGGGAGAGCTCTCCCAACTTCGGCTGGGCTCCCAACAAGCCCCCAGATGTTAGTCAGGAGGACTTAGCAGGGTGGACAGGGCTGGTTTGCCGTGGTCATTCCCGGTCAATGCTGGGTGGTCCGTCCAGTTTCATTCCTTTTTATTGACTCCGTAGTAATTAGTTACAACTGAGTGCCTTGCTAGGCCACGTCAGAGGGCATGTAAGAGTCAATCATATTGCTGTGGGTATGGAGTCAGGGTAAGGACAGCAGATTTCCTTCCGTTAAGGACATTAGTGAACCAGATGGGTTTTTACAACAATCGACAATGGTTTCATGGCCATCACCAGACTTGCTTTTAATTCCAGATTTATTAATAGAATTCAAAGTCCACCTTCTGCTGTGGTGGGATTCGAACCCATGTCCCCAGAACAATACCCTGGGTCCCTGGTTTATTAGTCCAGTGACAAGACCACTACACCAACGCCTCCCCATATTATGATTGTTCTAAATTCCTCTCTTTCTGTAACTTCTACATTACCTGTTACTATAGAGATGGTACTAGTGTCCTCCACCGTGAAAACTGAGGCAAAATACTGATTTAGTGTCTCCGCCATTTCTGTGTCCCCCTCTATCAACATCCCAGTCTCATCCTCCAAGGGACCAATATTCACTTTTGCTACTCTCTTACCTTTCATATACTTAAAGAAGCTTTTGCTATCCGCGTTTATATTTTGTGCTAATTTTCTTTCATAATGTACTTTTTCACTTTTTATTTATTTTTTAGTAACCCTTTGTTGATCTTTAAATATTTCCCAATCCTCCAGCCTGCCAGTGGCCTTTGCAATATGGTAAGCCTTAGTCTTTGTCTTTATGTTATCCTTAACTTCCTTGCTTAGCCATGGATGTCATTCCCCCTCTTCGAATCTTTCTTCCTCTTTGGAATACATTTTAGTTGGGAGGAATTGAATTTCTCCTGAAATATCTGCCACTGCCCATCAACTTTCCTCCCTTTTAGTCTTCCTGCCCAGTCCACGAGGGCCAAATCAGTCCTCATGTCTATGTAATTACCTTTGTTTGACTCCAGAACGCTGGAGCGGGACTCCAGTTTCTCGCCCTCAAAATGGATTTGAAATTCCAGCAAGCTATGATCACTGTTCCGTAGAGGATCCTTAACTATGAGATCATTAGTTAATCCCACCTCATTTCACAATGCCAAATCTAGAATAGCCTGCTCCCTAGTTGGTTCCACAACATACTGCTCCAAAAAACAATCTCTAATGCATTCAATGAACTCTCCCTCGGGGCTACCTTTGCCAATTTGACTAATCCAGTCTATATACATATTAAAATCACCATTGCCGTACCTTTCTCACAAGTTCTCACAGTATTTCTTGGTTTATACTGTTCCCCACTGCGGGACTACTGTTTGGGGAACTATAGATTACTCCCACCAGGGACTTCTTCCCCTTTCTATTACTTATTTCTACGCACACTGAATCTACGTCTTGATCTCCAGTGCCTGTATCATTTCTCACCATAGCACTGATATTTTTCTCTACTAACAATGCTACACCTCTTCCTTTTCCTTCCTGTCTATCCTTCCAAAATAATAAGTACCCTTGGATATTCAATTCCCAAACCTGAATTCCCTGCAACCACGTATCAGTCATCGCCAATAAATCATACCCATTCGTCTTCATTTGTGCTGTTAACTCATTTATTTTATTCCGAATGATTCCTGCATTCAGATACAAAGCTTTTAAGTTTGTTTGATTATCAATTTTCAAAGATACATAGAAGTTCAATGAAAGTCAGACCATATCAACCATTGACAGCTCCGTCCTCATCCTTGTGTGAGGCTTCAGTTCATGTTACAGGAGTTGACACGGCTCTGTGACCACCTCCTTATTGATTCTGATTCACCTCACACACTGCTCCTGGGTTAGGTGTAGGTGGGAAAAGTGCTCTTGGAAAACCCAGGCTGGGTAGGGAAGAACCCCTTTGTCCTCCCGCTTTACAGAGCTTCCCCTCTCTGCAGCCTCTGCTCCATTTGTTGGTCATGTTACAGACCCAGAGGCACTGTAACTACAGTCCCCATACCTCGTCCAGAGTTGGGTCACAAATCCTCTTTTTTCACTGAATCTTTGCAGCAGCTCCCAACACGACCTCCAGAAAACCATCCACAGCACCGCCACTAACTTTACAATAGCAGAAGTAAGTCAAAAGCCCCTCACCTGTAAGTTGGATGTCTGGTCCTTTTAAATAACACTAGAGGGGGTTCTTCATGCTGCTGAATGTACTTTCAGCTGAGAGTACTAACACAGGCAGTCAGTGGACATGCACAGACAAAGTGTCAAAGATATACATCAAAGATGTCGGATTAGCTGATTGACGTCAATTCAGACCCTTCCTCACACTAACAGCACATGCATGGTATACCCAGGCTAGATCCCTTCCCAGCATGGGGCACTATGCTGGAGACACGAGAAGTGGCTGGCTGTGCAGTGCACATCATTTTCTCGATCCAGGTTTCATCGCATTGGCACCAGTGCTGCCACAGAGTGAAAATCACAGCAGAGGAAGATATAGAGTGAAAGCAACTCACTTCAAAAAGGGAAATGGGAAAAGACTTGACGGCATAATGTTTTCAATAATATGTGAAATGGAAGGGAAATGGGATTAATTGGAAGGGTGAGACCATGAGAATATTAAAATTAAGGTGCTGCCAGACCGGGAGCCAATGTAGATCAGTGAGTACAGGGGTAATGGGTGATCAGGATTTGGTGTGAGTTAGGATACAGTCAGCAAAGGTTTATAACTGGGAGGGTGACCAGGATAGAATTGGAATATTCAAGTGTGGATTTAACAAAGGCACAGATGAGGGCTTATTCAGCAGATGGGCTGAGGCAGAGGTGATGATGGGTGATGTTACAGAGGTGGTAGTAGGTCGGGTTGGTGTGGGGGGGAATATGGCGATGAACTCATCTCAGGTATAAATATAAAACAGAGGTTCCAAACAGTCTCTTTCAGCCTCAGACATTGGATAGGTAGGGGAATACAGATAGTGGATATAGTGTGGACTTTGTGACAGAGACTGAACACAGTGGCTTACGTCTTCCAAAGATTTACATGACAAGAAAACTATATCAGTGAAATGTGGTTTATAGATCTAATGGTTGGATACAGAGACTTACCAGGGACACCAATAATCGCGAGGATGCAATAGTAAATCGTTTCAATCATTTTCAGAGCATAATAGATCCGAAATTCTAATATCATCCAAACATAATCAGCAGTAAACAAGCCAAACCAAAAGGAGAAAGTCCTGCTGTCCATTGTTGTAATATTCCAATCTATTGTCCTCAGATTCTGACCCATTGTTGCAATATTCTTATCAATTGTTCCGAGATTCTGATCGATCCTCTCTCTCTCTCTCTCTCTCTCTCTCTCTCTGCAGTCACGGATCCCTGTTAGTGCCGGGGGTAATGCTCCCACTGAAACTATGAGTTAACACATTGAAAGGACTCCCTTATTAATAGAACAGGGAAAACCTCCAGTGACACAATTGGGGTCCATAGTGACTGACATTAATTACAGTCAATGAACAAACAGGTTCAGTTAACCCCTTTTTCTCCAACAATTTTTGTACCACAATAGTGTGGAAGTGTTCCTATGTCTAGTTGGGATATATGAGGTTTGTTGAAAAAAGGAATGGTGGAAATAGCAGAGGCACTGGCCAGAAGCTTTCAATCCTCCTTGGATCTGGGAGTGCTGACAGAGGACTGGAGGGTTGCAAATGTTACAACCTGCTTTAAAAAGGAGACATGAACTGAACCCTGCAACTACTGACCAGTCAGTCTAATGTCAGTGGTTGGAAATTTCTAGAGGCCATAACCCTGTACAAACATATATCTTTCTTGGAAAAACATGGTATAATAAATAACAAACAGCACGGATAGGTTAATGACCAATCACGTCTGATAATCATGATCAAGTTCGTTGATAACATAACTGAGTGTTGAAGAGGATAGTGTGTTTTATGTTATGTTTACGGACTTTCAAAAGGCCTGTGATCAAATGACATGTCATAGACTTGTTATGAAAATTTTGGAATAGCAATTTTTTAAAGTGTGAAAATAGATAAGTCCCCTGGGCCAGATGGGATTTATCCTAGGATTCTCTGGGAAGCCAGGGAGGAGATTGCAGAGCTTTTGTCCTTGATCTCTACGTCGTCATTGTCGACAGGAATAGTGCCGGAAGACTGGAGGATAGCGAATGTTGTCCCCTTGTTCAAGAAGGGGAGTAGAGACTGCCCTGGTAATTATAGACCTGTGAGCCTTACTTGGGTTGTGGGTAAAATGTTGGAAAAGGTTATAAGAGATAGGATTTATAATCATCCTGAAAAGAATAAGTTCATTAGCGATAGTCAGGACGGTTTTGTGAAGGGTAGGTCGTGCCTCACAAACCTTATTGAGTTTTTTGAGAAGGTGACCAAACAGGTGGATGAGGGTAAAGCAGTGGATGTGGTGTATATGGATTTCAGGAAGGCGTTTGATAAGGTTCCCCACGGTAGCCTATTGCAGAAAATACGGAAGTATGGGATTGAAGGTGATTTAGAGCTTTGGATCAGAAATTGGCTAGCTGAAAGAAGACAGAGGGTGGTGGTTGATGGCAAATGTTCATCCTGGAGTTTAGTTAATAGTGGTGGACCGCAAGGATCTGTTTTGGGGCCACTGCTGTTTGTCATTTTAATAAATGACCTGGATGAGAGTGTAGACGGATGGGTTAGTAAATTTGCGGATGACACGAAGGTCGGTGGAGTTGTGGATAGTGCCGAAGGAGGTTTTCGGTTACAAAGGGACATAGATAGGCTGCGGAGCTGGCCTGAGAGATGGCAAATGGAGTTTAATGCGGAAAAGTGTGAGGTGATTCACTTTGGAAGGAGTAACAGGAATGCAGAGTACTGGGCTAATGGGAAGATTCTTGGCAGTGTAGATGAACAGTGAGGTCTTGGTGTCCAGGTACATAAATCCCTGAAAGTTGCCACCCAGGTTAATAGGGCTGTTAAGAAGGCATATGGTGTGTTAGCTTTTATCAGTAGGGGGATCGAGTTTCGGAGCCACGAGGTCATGCTGCAGCTGTACAAATCTCTGGTGCGGCCGCACCTGGAGTATTGCGTACAGTTCTGGTCACCGCATTATAGGAAGGATGTGGAAGCTTTGGAAAGGGTGCAGAGGAGATTTACTAGGATGTTGCCTGGTATGGAGTGAAGATGTTACGAGGAAAGGCTGTGGGACTTGAGGTTGTTTTCGTTGGAGAGAAGGAGGAGGGGAGGTGACTTAATAGAGACATATAAGATAATCAGAGGGTTAGATAGGGTGGATAGTGAGAGTCTATTTCCCCGGATGGTGATGACAAACACGAGGGGACATAGCTTTAAGTTGAGGGGTGATAGATATAGGACAGATGTGAGAGGTAGTTTCTTTACTCAGAGAGTAGTAGGGGCGTGGAACGCCCTGCCTGCAACAGTAGTGGACTCGCCAACTTTCAGGGGATTTAAGTGGTCATTGGATAGACATATGGATGAAAATGGAATAGTGTAGGTCAGATGGTTTCACAGGTCGGCTCAACATCGAGGGCCGAAGGGCCTGTACTGCGTTGTAATGTTCTATGTTCTATGAAAAATGGAGCACATGGATTAATGTGACAGTCATAGCGTGGATATGACACTGACTCAGGGACAGAAAGTAGAGAGAAGTGATGAACGGGCATTGTTCAGACTGGTGGAGGGGGAGTATTCAGTGTTGTTTCTCAGGGGTTAGTATTAGAATCAGTGCTTTTCCTGACTTGTAGATAGATGTACAAGTGATAGAGACTTGTACGTAAAAAAACATCATTTCAATGCTTGCAGATGACATGAAACTCATAAATAAGGATGGCAAAGGCGCAGACCACAGAATTATCCAATCTCACTGACTTAAATTTATTATAGACTATAATACAAATTTAAAATTATTTATCACTCTCTCTTACTTATTTGTGTGATTTGCCTATGAGTGTGCGCTTCAATGTGCACCGTATATTTTTATTATTTTATTCAGATCCAGTTTAGATTGTTAAGTATAATAAACGCACCTCTTGTTTAAACTCAAGAAAACCTGTCCGATTGGTTCTTTCACGATCACAATAATGGTAAAAGGTAAAATACTCACTGAGGTGGTCAGCACGTCCACTGCTAAAAAGGAACAAATCCAGTTGCGAACAAATGAAAGATAGGACAAGAGGGGAGACTGAGACCTCTCCTCACCTGCTGTAACAGAAATGTGGAGGTTCTCGAGATTGTAACCCGACGACAAACGAGAAATTGGAAGTGTCACAGAGTCACAGAGTTATACAGGACAGAAACAGTCCATTCGCACCACTGTGTCCTTGTCGACCATCAAGCCTGTCCATTTTAATCCATTTTCCAGCACCAGTCCAGTAACCTTGTATGCTATGGCACTTCAAGTGCTAATCTAAATACTTCTTGAATCCTGTAAGGGTCCTGCCTCTTCAACCCCTTCAGGCAGTGTGTTCCGGATTCCAACCACCCTCTCGGTGAATTTTTCTCCCTCAAATCACCTCTCAACCGCCTACCCCTTAACTTCAATCAATGCCCCATGGTTACTGACACCTCCACGAAGGGAAAAGATTTCTTCCTATCTACCCTATCTGTGCCCTCATAATTTGTCGTGCTTTCCGTCTCTCACTCTTTTCGAATAAAGGAAGTAGATTCGCAATAAGGGAGTTACATATAGAGTGAAGTAACTTGGTGCAGGCGAAAACCCCTCTCTGTTGAAAAGTTGAGTAATGTAGCAGGACAGTTAGGGATTACTCTCCATCCAAAGCTAGGAAACCCGAAATCCTAAGACTTGTGGCCAACCATTTTTCACTTGAAGCTGAAGACTCAAACAGAGTTAGAATCACTAACAGATAGAGTAATGTTAGCGAAGGTAAAACTAGAACAGAAGAGACTAGAATTAGAATTCCAGAGAGCGTGAGAAAGAGCAGAGTAAGTGTCAATAAAGGGAATAAGTAAGAGTGTTCCAGAAGGAGAAGGAGGAAAGGGAGTTAAGGTGGCTCAAACAACTCGATGAAGACCCAGTGCACCTGGTGAAGGCACAGCTAGTGAGGGAGCTGCCCCCAGCTCAGGACCATGTGCTGAACTCTTAAACATCTCCCAGTTCATTCCAAAGTTCAATGAGGAGGATGTGGGAGAATGTTTCATCACTTTTGATAAGCTTGCAAAGCAGCTGAAATGGCCGGAAGACAGCTGGATGCTGTTTTTACAAAACATAATAACAGGGAAAGCCCATGGGGTTTATTCACTGCTGCCAGATAAAAGTTCATTAGATTATGAGGTGACTAAAAATGCTATCCTGGGTGTACATGAGATAGTATCGGGAGTGAACCGCCAATGATTCTGAACCCTCGGAAAGCAGCCTGGCTAAACTGACCTCGAGTTTGAAGGAGTTACGCAGCTAAGGAATATAGGAACATAGGAGCTGAATTCAACCATTCAGCCCATCGATCCTGCTCGACTATTCAATATGATCCTGGCTGATCATCCTCTTCAATGCCTTTTCCCCACACTATCCTCATATCCCCTTATGTCAGTGGTCTATAGAAATCTGTCAATCTCTGTTTTAAACATACTCAATGACTGCGCTTCCATAGCCCTCTGGGGTAGAGAATTCCAAAGGTTCACAACCCTCTGAGTAAAGAAATTACTCCTCATCTCTGTCCTAAGTGGCTTTCAAATTGTGTCCCTTGGTTCTAGACTCCCCAACCAGGGGAAACATCTTAGCTGCCTTGTCTATCCCTTTAAGTATTTTGTAGGTTTCAATGAGATCACCATTCATTCTTCGAAACTCGAGAGAATACATGTTCAGTTTCTTCAATCTCTTTTCGTAGAACAGTCCCGCCATCCCAGGAACAAGTCTGGTGAATCTTTGTTACAGTCCCTCTATGGTCATAATATCCTTCCTCAGATAAGGGGACCAAAACTGCACACAGTACTCCAGGTGCGATCTAACCAAGGTTCTATACAATTGAATCAAGACTTCACTTCTCCTGTATTCAAATCCTCTAACGATAAAAGTAACACACATTAGCCTTCCTAAATGCTTGCTGCACCTGCATGTTAGCTTTAAGTGACCTATTGACAAGGACACCCAGGTCCCTTTGTACTTCTACACTTTCTCATCTCTTACCATTTAAGAAATACTCTGCACATCTATTCATTCTACCCAAGTGGCCCACCTCACAGTTTTCCACATTATATTCCATCTACCATGTTCTTGCCCACTCACTAAGTCTGTCCAAATCCCCTTGAAGCCGTTTTGCATCTTCCTCATAACTCACATTCCCACCTAGTTTTGTGTCATCTGCAAACTTGAACATATTACTTTGGTCCCCATATCCAAATCATCGATATATATTGTGAACAGCTGGGGCCCAAGTACTGTGCCCTGCGGTACCTCACTAGTCACAGCCTGCCAACGCAAGAATGACCCGTTTATTCTTACTCTGTTTCCTGCCTGTTAACCAATCCCTACTGCATGTCAGTATATTACCTCCTTTCCCATGTGTTTTAATTTTGCTTACCAATCTCCTGTGGGGCACTTTATCAAACGCCTCCCGAAAATCCACCGGCTCCCCTTTTCTATTCTGTGAGTAACATCCTAAAAAAAGTCCAACAGGTTCGGCATGAATGATTTCCTATTCATAAATCCATGTTGACTCTGCCCAATCAGATCCATTTATCACATACTTTAGAATAGATTCTAGCACTTTCCCTCGTACTGATGGAAGCCCAACAGGTCTGTAATTCCCAATTTTCTCTTTCCCTCCCTTCTTAAATAGTGGGGTGACATTTGCGACCTTCCAATCTGCAGGAAGCATTCCAGAATTGATAGAATTTTGAAAGTGGATCACCAATATGTCTACAATTACCATAACTACTTCCTTCAACACTCTGGGATGTAGAATATCAGATCTTGATGAATTATCAACCTTCAGCACGATTAAATTCACCAATACAACTTCTTACTGATACTAATTTCCCTCAATTCCTCATTCTCCCAAATCCCTTGGATCTCTAATTCTGGGAGATTTCTTGTATCTTCCACAGTGAAGAAAGACACAAGATAATCATTTAGCTTCTCTGCCATTTCTCTATTCTCCATTATAAATTCTCCTGACTCTGCCTGTAATGGACCCACATTTGTTTTTGCTAAATACTTCCTTTATACGTACCTATAGAAGATTTTGCAATGCATTTTTGAGTTTACTTTTGACCAGTAGATATGGAGACTCAAGATAGAGCCCACATATGAAAACCTCAGAATGGTGATCCTTCTCCAGGAGTTTCCACTGTATTAAGGCAGGCCACCTCCCATTAAAACCCACATAGAGGAACAAAAGGTTCAAAGAGCCAGACAGGTTGCAATTCTGGCCGATGACTTTTCCTTGGTACACAAGGCCTTACCCCAAATGTAAACACTTCCACAGTCACTCCAAAGACCCGAGAATAAAAGGTGGGAGGGTGATAGGAGCCCGAACAGCCATGGGCAAGAAGGAAAGGCTGGACACACAGGGGACCCTCCTCAGGCCAAATTGGATATTACTGAGAGCAGGAGGAGTGGCTGAGACCTGTGTGTTTCCACTGTAATAAGGCAGGTCACCATCGAGCTGAATGCTGGAAGTTATGGGAAAACCTGTAGCGTTAATCAGGGTCCACCAGATCAGTGCAGGAAAAGGGGCCCTGATGGAAAGCACGGCAGATCAGGATGTGCCTTTCACTGCGGCAGTCAGACCCAGTAAACCTACCACTGAAATTGCGGGAAAACTTAACAAAATCCCTGAGAGTTACCAGAATGTTTTCCCCAGGAAAGGTGACCCCATACACCTCGACTGAGGCAAGCAGGTCCATAGTCATTTTCAGGGATACAGGGGCCACCCAATCCCTTCTGCTGAGAAAATACATGACCTTTCCTCCAGAGAGTGCAGTGAATGCTAGGGTGTTAGCGAATGGTATCGGAAGACAGTATATGCACCTTAATATGAGCTGCACTTGGAGTGTGACCCAGTTTCAGGACTGGTAACCATCGGGATTGTCCCTAGTTTATCAGTGTATGGGTCGACCTGCTCCTGGGTAATGCTCTGAGAGGGGAAAAGGTGGTAGCTTCCCCAGTAGTTCTTTAGAGACCAAAAGAGGTCCGGGAGACAGAGCAGTTACAGAAGAAGGTCCCCGGCATTCTCCCTGATTGTGTGGTGACTCGGTCCATGGCCAAACAATCCCCTGGCCTAACACTGCAGACGGATGACCCTACTGTCTTGTTGTCTGAAACCTTCTTTGGGATGATAGAGGACCCAAAGGATGTGTTAAACAGATTTTCCTTAGTTGAGCCTCAACAACCTGACCCAGTGTTAAAAAGTAGCACAGAATGTCCAAACTAAAACTGAAGCAGAGGGAGTTGCAGAGTGTTACTATTTAAAGAATGAGGTGCTGATGATGAAGTGTAGACCTCCTGACAGACCTGTGGATGAAGAGTGGACAGTGGTTCACCAGATAGTGGTGCCACTGAGGTACCTTACTATTTCTTCAAGAATGGCCCACGAGATTCCAATGACTGGACATGTCATTGCATGAAAAATCAAAGCCCGCATAAGACAGTATTTTGACTGGTCACAACTCCACAAAGATGTGGTGGAGTTCTGTAAAACTGCTCACACATGTCAGGTTCTGGGGAAGTCCCAACCTGCAATAAAACCTGCACCCCTAATTCCCAAACCAACTTTTGGGGAACCCTTAAGCATAATGCTGGTGAATTGTGTGGGACAACTGCTGAAAACAAAACGGGACTACCAGTATCTTCTCACCATTATGGATGTGGTGACCCGATTCCCAGAGGCCATTCGCCCGAAGAACCATCTCTGCCAAGGTAGTGGTGGAGGGGCTAACCCAATTCTTTACTCGATATGGGCTGTCTGCTGAGATCCGGGTGGACCAGGGCACACATTCTACCTGCAGTATTTTTGAAAAGGTCATGGGTATTCTGGACATAACCTAGCTAAAGTCCGTAGCCTATCACCCACTGTCACAAGGGGCTTTGGAGCAGTACCACCCGATCCTAAAGACAATGATCAGGCCACACTGCTATGAGTTACCCCATGACTGGGACAAAGGGTTTGGGACTTCTCCTGTTGGATACCAGGGACTTATCCAATGATTCCACTGGCTTTAGTCTGTTTGAATTAGTTTATGGAGACAAGGTGAGAGGTCCTCTTAAACGAATCAAGGAGAGGTTTTTGGGACACAGGGATGAGTCTTCCATTTTAGACGACATTTCCATGCTCTGGGAGTGGCTCCTGAGAGCCTGTGCAATGGCTCAGGAACACCTAATGACCTCTCAGGCAGCTATGAAAAGATAAGGAGACAGAAATGTCAAGGCTGGAACATTTCAGCCCAGAGACCATGTGAACCCCTGAAATCCCAGTTCAGTGGTCCATATCGAGTGACAAAAGGAAAATTCAGGTAAATTATTTAATTGACACCCAGACGAAAGGAAAACAAGTAAAGGCTGTGGAGGGGACAGACACGTACAGATCTGTCAGACAGTCTGGAGTGAAGGATTGGAAAGGACAGTGAGGACAGGTTAGAGGAGGGCCAGGAGTACTCCCAACTGGAACCCGCTGCTCTCCGATTAGTCAACCCTGAAATGCTAGATAGATTAGACCACACGCTCTCCTCCTTAAATGCACGTCAAAGAGGCACCCTAAAAAGGCTCAGAACAGCATTTACAGAAAAGCGCAAGGGCAAGGAAAGTTCCCAAAAACGGTGGCAATGGTGTGGGAGATGCCTTACCTAGTCAAAGTGCCGCAAGAGAGTGCAATGAAAGTTGGACAGACACTGGCGAGCGGTAATGTCCCCAAGGACATGGGGCAGATCAGAAAAAAGATGCTCCCCATCGTAAAGGGAAAAGGGAACGGCAAACACCCTAAAGTAAACAGCACTTGTGTACCTCACCAGAAAGCTAAAAGTAAGTTCAGTGTGGATCTACCCACTGAAGAACCCAATGATCAGGTCCCAAACCCAAAGCTCATCAAACCCAACAATTTTAAACAGAACTCAGCAAGAACAGCCAGGATCAAATCTGACACATAACCATCCTAGGCAAAACTCCAACACAATTAGATCAGTACACCTGTAACAGACAATGTCAGCTGCAGTAAATGCAAGATTAATGTGTGAAGTTATTATTGAGAATGAATGTGGGTTTCCTTCTATTTCTTCCCACAATTCTGTCATGAAATGTCCCTATTCTCACTTTTCTTTCCATGTGCTGCGGCGGTGTCAAGATAACACGATGTGCCAAATGAGGAATTTTAATTCATCAGTTGGAAACTTACACTAAACATTTAATGGAGAAAATCCTGCAGTTAACCTTGAAAAAACAGGCTGCCAAGATGGCCACCACAATTGTTATCTGAAACACCTTTTCACATTCCAAGGCCTCCAACAGGAGACACATATATTATGAGCCTGGACCCGAATCACTGGCTTGCTCTAGTGCTTCATTTACCTAAGCTTACAATCATTAACACGGCATACGAGGCCATCCTGACACATTGACTTTGAAAGAGCAAATTTCTCCAACAGTAAATAGCAGTATTCTGAGCCCTGGGGAGATATAATTTCTAATCTTGAATCTCATTATAAGGGTACAAAGATTACACTGCGGCAGTCATGAGACCTTCTGTCCATCTCTTTGAAAGCTGGGAGTTTCCCCTGGACAAAGACAGACAAGCCAGTGATTCAAACTGTGCAGAAGCAGAAGGGTTGTGCCCCCGCTCCACACCGCCCCCCCCCCGCCACCTCTCAGTCCATCTCTCTCTCCAGATAACATCACAAGTTTGAAAAAAACATGCGACTGTGGGCCCTCCAAGCCTTCCGATTGCTGCAGACAGAGTAACCAGTTGAAGAAAGCCACCTACAAATCTGCCTCCAAGAAAACACTGAGCCATGTGTGCCTGCCACAAATGCACTTCAACCAGCCCAAAACTTCAGGAAAACAATTTCAGCCAGAAGACCACCGAATCGTCCAACCTCACAGAATAACAAAGAAGAAATGACAAAGAACAGTGCAGCACAGGAACAGGCCATTCGGCCCTCCAAGCCTGCACCGATCTTGATGCCTGCCTAAACTAAATCCTTCTGCACTTCCGGGGCCCATATCCCTCTATTCCCATCCTGTTCACGTATTTGTCAAGATGTCTCTTAAACGTCGCTATCATACCTGCTTCCACCACCTCCCCTGACAGCAAGTTCCAGGCACTCACCACCCTCTGTGTAAAAAACTTGCCTCGCACATCCCCTCTAAACTTTGCACCTCGTACCTTAAACCTATGTCCAATAGTAACTGACTCTTCCACCCTGGGAAAAATCTTCTGACTATCCACTCTGTCCATGCCGCTCATAACTTTGTAAACCTCGATCATGTCAGCTACCAGGAAAGGTTATATAGTCTGGGGCTGTTCTCCTTGGAACAGAGAAGGCAGAGGGGAAATGTGATTCAAATGTACAAAATTGCGTGGGGCCTGGATAGAGTGGAGGTGAAGGGTCGATTCACCTGAGCAGAGAGATCAGTGACGAATTGGCATAGATTTAAAGTGCTTGGTAGAAAGACTATAGGGGAGATGAGGACTTTACTTTCTCCCAGAGGGCGGTGGGAGTCTGGAATTCATTGCCCGGAAGGGTAGTTAAGGCAGGAACCCACAACTCATTCCAAACGGAATATGCACCTCATGTGCCGTAATCTATCAAATGCTGGAAGGTGGGATTAGAATGGCTGGATCGTTTTCAGCTGGCATTGACACGATGCGCCAAGTGGTCTCTTTATGTGCTATAAACTTTCTATGATTCTAAGATGAAACTCAGGCAATGTTGAAAGACGAGGTAGGTCAGATACTAGACTGGTTTAAAATTGAGAAAGAGGAAGTATTAGATTAGCTATCTGTACTTAAAGTGGATAAAAACCAGGACCAGATAACATGCATCCAAGGATACTGACGGAAGTGAGGGTGGAAATCGCAGAGGTACTGACCATAATTTTTCAATCTTCCTTAGACTCGGGGGTGATGACAGAGGGCTGGAGAATTGCAAACGTTACACCCTTGTTCAAAAGAGGGTGTAAAGTTAAGCACAGCCACTACATGCCAGTCAGTTGAACTACAGTGGTGGGAAAACTTCTAGAAAAAATAATTTGGGACAAAATCAATAGTCACGTGGACAAATGCGAGTTAATAACGGAAAGCCAGCATGGATTTCTTAAGGGAAAATCATGTTTAACTAACTTGCTGGAGTTTTTGAGGTGGTAACAGAGAGAGTTGATGAAGGCAATGGTGTTGATGGGGTTTACATGGACTTTCATATAACAGTCTATTCAGATTCAATTGAACCATGAATTCGATCTTGGAATTCAGAGTAGAATCTCAGAATTTGCCGATGACACCAAACTTGGAGGAGTGGTAAACAGTGAGGATGATATAAACTGCCTACAACAGGATAGAGATGGGCTATCAGAATGGGCAGAGAAGTGGCAGGTGGAATGTAATACAGAGGAGTGTGAGGTGATGCATTTTGGCAGGAGCAATATTGTGAGGCTATGCAGACAGAATGGTACAGTTCTAAAGAGTATGCAGGAACAGATGAACCTGTGTGTGGATGTGCAGAGATCTCTAAAGGTGGAAGGACATATTGAGAGAATGACTACAAAGCATATGAGATCTTGAGCTTCTTAAATAGAGGCATAGAGTACAAAGCAGGAAGTTATGCTGAAAATGTATACAACTCTGGTTAGGCCCCAAGTGGAGTATTGTGTCCAGCTCTGGTCATCATACTTTAGGAAGGATGTGACTGTCCTTGAGAGGGTGCAGCGGAGATTTACCAGAATTGTTCCAGGGATGGGGTTTTTGTTACAATACTAGGTTGGAAAAGCTGGGGTTGTTCTCCCTGGAGTAATTGCGATTGAGGGAATATTTCCTAGAAGTGTATAAGATTATAAGAGAATCATAGAGAATCACAGAGCTGTTACAGCACAGATGGAGCTCATTCAGCCCATTGCATCTGCACCTGTTCTCCGAGTGAGTAATTCACTTAGCGCCATTTCCCTGCCTTTCCCCCATAATCCTACACATTCTTCCTTTTCAGGTGTCTAAATAATTCCCTTTCGAATGTGTCAAGTGAACCTCTTTCAATCACACTCTCTGACAGTGCATTCCAGATCCTAACCACTAACTGTGTGAAAATATTTTCCTCATGTTGGCATTGCTATTTTTAAAACCAAATACATTAAATCTCAACCCATCCGTTCTTGATCATTTGACGAGTGGGAACAGTTTTTCCCTACCTACTCTGTCCAGACCCCTCATGATTTTAAAAGGTTTAGATAAGATAGAGACAAGGAAAAACTGTTCCCATTAACTGATGAAACACGGACCAGGGAACACAGATGGAAGGTTTTGGGTAAGAGATGCAGGGGGAATATGAGGAAGAGTTTTTTTACACAGTGGATGGTAATGAGCTGGAACTCATTGCCCATGAGGGTGGTGGAAGCCGAGACAATCAATGATTTAGGAACATAGGACCATAAGAGCAGGAGTAGGCCATTCAGTCCATCCAGCCTGACCTGCCATTCAATATGATCGTGGCTCATCATCCACTTCAATGCCTTTTCCCCACACTATCCTCATATCCTTTTATCTCATTGATATTTAGAAATGTGTCAATCTCTGCTTTCAACATAAACAATGACTGAGCTTCCACAGCCCTCTGGGGTAGAGAATTCCAAACATTCACAACCCTCTGAGTAGTGAAATGTTTCCTCATCTCTGTCCTAAGTGGCTTCCCACTTATTTTGAAATTTTGTCTGCTAATTCTAGATTCCCCAACCAGGGGTAACATCTTAGCTGCATCTGCCCTGTCTATCTCCTAAAGTATTTTGTAGGTTTCAATGAGATCACCTCTCATTCTTCGAAACTCTAGAGAATAGTTTCCCCAATCTCTCTTCATAGGACAGTCCCGCCATCCCAGGAACAAGTCTGATGAACCGTCGTTGCACTCCCTCTATGGCAATAATATCCTTCCTACGGGCGGCACAGTGGCGCAGTGGTTAGCACCGTAGCCTCACAGCTCCAGGGACCCGGGTTCGATTCTGGGTACTGCCTGTGTGGAGTTGGCAAGTTCTCCCTGTGTTTGCGTGGGTTTTAGCCGGGTGCTCCGGTTTCCTCCCACATCCAAAGACTTGCAGGTGATAGGTAAATTGGCCATTGTAAATTGCCCCTAGTGTAGGGAGGTGATAGGGAATATGGGATTGCTGTAGGGTTAGTATAAATGGGTGGTTGTTGGTTGGCACAGACTCGGTGGGCCGAAGGGCCAGTTTCAGTGCTGTATCTCTAAAGTAAGGGGACTAAAACTGCGCACAATACTCCAAGTGCGGTCTAACTAAAGTTCTGTACAATTGTAGCAAGCCTTCACTACTCCTGTACTCAAATCCTCTTACGATAAAGGCTAACATGCCATTAACCTTTGTAATTGTTTGCTGCACCTGCATGTTAGCTTTCAGTGACTTATTGGCAAGGACACCCAGGACGCTTTGTACATCTACACTTCCTAATTTATCATTTAAGAAATACTCTGCACATCTATTCCTGCTACCAAAGTGGATTACCTTACATTTTTCAATATTATATTCCACCTAACATGTTCTTGCCCAATCACTGAGTCTGAACAATTCCCCTTGAAGCGGCTTTGCATGTTCCTCACTGTACACATTCCCACCTAGTTTTGTGTCAGACGCAAACTTGGAAATATTACATTTGGTCCCCACATCCAAATCATTGAAATATATTGTGAACAGCTGAGGCCCAATCTCTGATCCCTGCAGTACCCCACTAGTCATAGCATGCCAACGCGAAAATGATCCGTTTATTCCTACTCACTGTTTCCAATCTGTTAACCAATCCTTAATCCATGCCAGTATATTACCTCCTACACCATGTATTTTAATTTTGCGAAGCAAGCTCCTTTGGGGGTTCTACAAACCTTCTGAAAATACAAGTATACTATGTCTGCCAACTCCTCTTAATCAATTCTGTTGTTATAATCCTCAAAATCTCCAACAGGTTCGTCAAACATGATTTCCCATTCATAAATCCATGTTAACTATGCCCAATCAGATCATTATTATCCAAATGTCCATTTATAACATCATTTAGAATTGATTATAGCAGGTTCCCAACGATTAATGTAAGGCTAACAGCTTTGGAATTCCCTGTTTTCGCTCTCCCTCCCTTCTTATATAGTGGGGTGACATTTGCATCCTTCCAATCTGCAGGAACCGCTCCGGAATCGACAAAATTTTTGAAGATGATCAGCAATGCATCCACTATCTCCATAGCTATCTCGTCAAACACTCTGGGACGTAGAATATCAGGTGCTGGGGACATAGCAACCTTCAGCCCCATTAATTTCTCCAATACAACCTTCTTAGTAATACTAACTTCCTTTAATACATTGCAGTTCTGAAGAAGGGTCACTGACCTGAAACGTTAACTCTGCTTCTCTCTACACAGATGCTGCCAGACCTGCTGAGTGTTTCCAGCATTTCTTGTTTTTATTCAAGATTTCCAGTATCCACAGTATTTTACTTTTAATTTCCTTCAATTCATCATTCCCCCAACCCTTGGATCTCTAATTCTGGGAGATTTCTTATATGTGTCTCGGTGAAGACAGACACAAAATAATCATTTAGCTTCTCTGCAATTTCGCTGCTCCCATTATAAATTCTACTGACACTGCCTGTGATGGACTCACATTTGTCTTAGCCAAATGTTTCCTTTTTACGTACCTGTAGAAGCTTTTTACAGTCCGTTTTTATATTTTATTCACCCTTTCTTTATCAGTTTCTTCATTCTCCTTTGGTGTATTCTAAAATCCTCCCAATTCTCAGGTTTACTACAATTTATCGCAACTTTATTGTCCTTTAATAGA
Organism: Heterodontus francisci; assembly: GCF_036365525.1. Taxonomy (NCBI): domain Eukaryota; kingdom Metazoa; phylum Chordata; class Chondrichthyes; order Heterodontiformes; family Heterodontidae; genus Heterodontus; species Heterodontus francisci. The sequence goes on from NW_027140397.1 coordinate 285,650, forward strand.
GTCATAGCGTCATAGAGAGATACAGATACGGCCCTTCGGCCCACCGAGTCTGTGCCTGCCAACAAACACCCATTTATATTAATCTGACATTAATCCCATATACCTTACCACATTCCCACCATTCTCCTACCACCTACCTACACTAGGGGCAATTTACAATGGCCAATTTACCAAGCAACCTGCAAGTCATTGGTTGTAGGAGGAAACTGAAGCACTGGGCTTAAACCTACATGGTTACAGTAGAACTTGCAAACTCCACTTAGGCAGTACCAAGAACTGAACCCGGGTTGCTGGAGCTGTGAAGCTGCAGTGCTAACCACAGTTTTAATCTTATACAATCCTTAACTTCCTTTGTTGTCCACAGTGGACTGCATTTACTTTTGGGATTTATGTGCCTGCAAGCAATGTATAGGTGCTGTAAACCATATAATATTTATTTAAAGACTATCGATTGCCTATGTACTATCATACATTTCAATGTAGTTTCCCAATCCACCTCGGGCAATTTGCCCCTCATACCTTCATAACTTCTTTTGCTCAAATTTAACACCCTGGCTTAAGAGTGAACCACCTTACTTTCAAGCATAATGTAAAATTCTATCACATTATGGTAATTCATCCCTAAAGGTAACTTTACAATACAATTATTAATTATCCTTGTCTCATTACATAATACTAGATCTACAATAGCCTGTTTTCTAGTCGGTTCCTCAACATACTGCTCTAGAAAACCATCCCTAACACACTCTAGAAACTCGTCATTCATAGCATTTGTTCTCACTAGGTTACCCAGTCTATATGAGGATTGAAGTCACCCATGATGACTGTATTGCCCATGTTATATGATTCTCTCATCTCCATTAATGCCATTCCCCACAAAAACACTACTGTTTGATGGCCTACAAACAGCTCCTACCAGTGTTTTCTTCCCCTTGTTGTTTCTTAGCTCCTCCCAAATAGATTCCATATTTTGTTCTTCAGAACTGAGATCCTCCCTTATTAATGTACTGATACCATCCCTTATTATCAGAGCAACATTATGTCCTTTCCCTTTTTGCCTGTCCTTCCTAAAGGTCGAATCTGCTTGCGAATTCAATCCTCAGTCTTGGTCACCCTGTAGCACATTTCCGTTATGACAATTGGATCATACTCATTTACCTCTATTTGGGCCTTTAAATCATCTACCCTGTTCTGAATACTGAGTGCATTCAGGTACAGTGCCCATAACCGTGTCTCATTGACATTCTGCATTCTAGTTGATGTTCACCTTTGTTTCACCTACCTTTGAATGTCACCTTCGACTTTTCTACCTCCTGTTACCAGCTTTACTTCCTTCCAATTTGATCCTTCCTCCCAATTTCAAAAGAAAACTGGATGGGTGCTTGAAGGAAGTGACCTTGCAGGGCTACGGGATTGAGTGGGGGAGTAAAACTGACTGAATTGTTCCACAGAGAACCAGCACGGTCTCGATGGGCCTAATTGAATCCTTCTGTGTGGTAAGTGACTCTGACTCTATCACTGTCTATGACTGAATGTTGGATATGTCTCCCGTTCATGCCGGAAAGATCCGGATACATAAAATGTCAATGAAACTGTGACGTTAACAACCACTGACAGCTCCGTCCTCACCCTGGTCTGAGGCTCGAGTTCTCGTTTCAGGAGGTGACATAGCTCTGTGACACATCCTTATTGAAACACAGTCATTTCACATACTGCTCCAGGCTTAGATGTTGGTAGGAAAAGTGCTCTTGGAAAACCCGGAGTGGGTAGGGCAGAGCCCCCTCCTCCTCCTTCGTTACAGAGCTTCCTCTCTCTGCAGCTTCTGCTCCATTTGTCGGTGATGTTACAGAGCCAGAGACACTGTAACTACAGTCCCCATACCTCGTCCAGAGTTGGGGCACAAAATCCTCTGTCCTCCCTGAATGTTTGCAGCAGCTCACAACCCAACCTCCAGGAAACCATCCACAGCACCTTCCACTAACTTTACAAGAGCAGAAGTAAGTCAAAAGCCTATAAGTTGCATGCCTGGTCCGTTTAAATAACACTAGAGGGGGTTCCTGCTGCTGCTGCTGAATGTATGTTCAGCTGAGAATGACTAACACAGGGGTCAGTGAACATGTACAGACCAAGTTTCAAAGACGCACTTCAAAGCTGTTGGAATGGTACATTGACATCAAATTCAAAACCATCCTCAAATGAACAACACGTACATGGAACGATTGACCTAGAGCCCTGCCCAGCGTGGGGCATTGTGCAGGCCACAGTAGAAGTGCCCATCTGTGCAAATCACACTAACAGCACATACATGGTGCTATTGACCTAGAGCCCTGCATCAAAGCTGCTGGAATAGCAGTTTGACATGACATTCCACAACTCCTCGTGCTACTGGTACACACAATGTACACCCGGGCTAGAGTACTGCACAGCATGGGACAGTGTGCAGGCCACACCGGAAATGGCTGGGAGCTCAGCTCATACCCTTTTATAGATCCAGGTTTCCACAATGTGGGCAACAGTGCTGCTGTAAGAGCTGAAAATCACCACCAAGAAGAGGTAGAGAGGGAAGGAAATTCACTTTGAAAGGGGACATGGAAATAGACTTGATGGAAGATTTTCAAGAATATGGGAATGGACAGGGAAATGGGACGAATTGGATGGGTGAGGCCATGGAGGGATTCAAACACAAGAATGAGAATATTAAAATTAAGGGTGTTGCCAATGTAGATCAGTGAGCACAGTTGTGATGGGTGATCGGGATTTGGTGTGAGTTAGAACACAGGCAGCAGAGTTCTGGATGGGCTGTGGTTTATAGAAGTTTATAACTGGGAAGGTGACCAGGATACAATTGGAAAAATCAAGTGAATAAAGGCACAGATGAGGGTTTATGCAGCAGATGGGCTGAGGCAGAGGTTGTGATGGGTGATATTACAGAGGTGGTAATAGGCAGGGTTGGTGATGTAGGGAATATGGAGATGAATTCAGCTCAGGTATAAATGGAACACAGATGTTGTAAACAGCCTCGGATATTGGGCAGGGTGGGGTAGGTGATTCACAGATAGGAGATGGAGTTTGTGATGAAGACCAATGGCACTGGCTTCAGTCTTCCCAATATTTACATTACAGAAGAGTATTTCAGTGAAACAGGGTTTACAGATCACCTAGCGGGAAATAGAGACTTATCAGGAGCAAAGACAGGACCGAAGATGAAAGTTGAATTTACAAGAACTGTAATACAATCAGCAATGGGTTGACAGCTAATAGCTGGAGGTAGAGATTCACCAGCAACAGTAGCAGCAGCAAGAAGGGCAGAGTAAACTACAGGAGCAGTAATGCAATTAAACATGGTTTGTAGAATTAATAGCTGTATTGAGAGACTTACCAGGGACGCCAACAACAGTCAGGATGGGATAGTAAATATATTGAATTAACTCAAGTGCATACAGGATCCGATCGTCTAATGAGTACCAAACCCAATATGTAGAAAGATAGTAAAGATCCGAGGATAGACTCCTGTCCATTGTTGTAACATTCCAATCTATTGTTCTCAGATTCTGATCCATTGCTGTAACATTCCAATCTATTGTTCTCAGATTCTGATCCATTGTTGTAACATTCCAATCTACTGTTCTCAGATTCTGACCCATTATTGGAACATTCCAATCTACTGTTCTCAGATTCTGATCTATCCCTTCCCTCTCTCTGGAGTCACTGATCCCTGTCAGTGCCGAGCGTGATGTTCCCTTTGACGCTATGTGATAACACATTGAAAGAGTCCCTTATTAATTGAAAAGGAAAGCCTTCCAGTGACACAATTAGGGCCCATGGAGACTGACATTAATTACAGTTACTGAACAAATAGGTTTAGTTAACCCTTTTCATTTCAACACCTTTTGTACCACAATCAACGATAACATTTGCCCAGTCTGAATGGGATGTATGAGGGTTGCTGAGGGAGGGAAAGGTGGGAATAGCAGATTCACAGGCCAGAATCTTCCAATACTCCTTGGATATGTGTGTCGTGGCAGAGGACTGGAGGGTTGTCAATGTTGCACCCTGATTAAAAAAGGAGAGGTGGAGTAAACTCTATATTTACTGTCACTGATGGGGAAATTTCTAGAGTTCACATCCCAGGACAAACGTATTTGATGCTGGAGAAAAGAAAAAAAACATGGACAACAAATGGCCAGCAGGAAGTATATGGTAAGACAAGTCATGTCTAGTAAATGTCAACAACAACAACTTATATTTATATAGTGCCTTTAATGTAATAAAACATCACAAGATGCTTCACAGGAGCATTATGAAGCAACGTATGACACAGAGACACAACAGGAGATATGAGGTCAGATGACCAACAGCTTGGTCCAAGAGGAAGTTTTTATGTAGTATCTTAAGGGAGGAATGTGATGCAGCGTGGCAGTGACAGTGGGATACTGGCAATCTCACCAGAGGCGCAGGCTCATTCCCGGGGGACATGGGTTCAAATCCCACCATAGCAGAAGGTGGAATTTAAAATTCAATTATGTAATGCATTCAATTGATGAATAAAAACTGGAATTGAAATCTGGACTTAATAATGTTGCCATGAAGCCATCATCGATTTTTATAACAATCTATCTGGTCCATTTATGTCCTTTAGGGAAGGAGATCTACCATCCTTATCTGTTCTGGTCTCCATGTAACTCAATGTGGTTCACTTTTAACTGTCCTCTGAAATAGTCTAGCAAGCCACTCGGTGTCAAGAATAATTATGGATGGACAATAAAGATGTAGGAATGGTATTCCAGAGATTTTCATAAGGGTCGTTAACTAGTCCAGGACATAACTCTGGACACAGGTCTTTGTGTCTACATTCCTGGCAACGATAATGTGAAGCCTCATGTCCACATATATAAACAAATGTTGTTTATAAACTGTCTAGGACATAACTCTGGACACAGGTCTTTGTGTCGACATTCCTGGCAATGATAATGTGAAGCCTCATATCCACATATATAAACAAATGTTGTTTATAAACTGTCTAGGACATAACTCTGGACACAGGTCTTTGTGTCTACATTCCTGGCAATGATAATGTGAAGCCTCATGTCCACATATATAAACAAATGTTGTTTATAAACTGTCTCGGACATAACTCTGGACACAGGTCTTTGTGTCTACATTCCTGGCAATGATAATGTGAAGCCACATGTCCACATATATAAACAAATGTTGTTTATAAACTGTCTAGGACATAACTCTGGACACAGGTATTTGTGCCTACATTCCTGGCAATGATAATGTGAAGCCTCATGTCCACATATATAAACAAATGTTGTTTATAAACTGTCTCGGACATAACTCTGGACACAGGTCTTTGTGTCTACATTCCTGGCAATGATAATGTGAAGCCTCATGTCCACATATATAAACAAATGTTGTTTATAAACTGTCTAGGACATAACTCTGGACACAGGTCTTTGTGTCGACATTCCTGGCAATGATAATGTGAAGCCTCATGTCCACATATATAAACAAATGTTGTTTATAAACTGTCTAGGACATAACTCTGGACACAGGTCTTTGTGTCTACATTCCTGGCAATGATAATGTGAAGCCTCATGTCCACATATATAAACAAATGTTGTTTATAAACTGTCTCGGACATAACTCTGGACACAGGTCTTTGTGTCTACATTCCTGGCAATGATAATGTGAAGCCACATGTCCACATATATAAACAAATGTTGTTTATAAACTGTCTAGGACATAACTCTGGACACAGGTATTTGTGCCTACATTCCTGGCAATGATAATGTGAAGCCTCATGTCCACATATATAAACAAATGTTGTTTATAATCTGTCATCTTTTTGATTGGTTACTCTATGGTTCAAACATGAGAATTACATGAAAGAATGAGACAGCACTCAAAGTTCAAATTAAACACCAATGACTCTACTAGATTCAGTAGGAATACTACTAGTTAACAATTATACAAAATACCCATTCACAATGGACCGGTCAACAATACACCCATTAGTCACAAACATGTTGCAAAGAGTCATGCATACATGATAACCCAGTGAGCATTTCCCTCCCTGCTAATCGTTCTGTCGCTGACCAAGCTCCTCGACCTTATCACAGAATCACTATTTTCAATGATTTTTACACCTTTCATATCAAGGTGGGCTGAATGTTTCACTGACAAGATCACACTGTCCTATCAAAATCCACCGTAGGCTACAGTTGTCCAATGAGATGTCTAATTCTTTGTTCAGACTATGATATGAGATACTGCCTTGCTGGTGAGCATGTGTTTACATTTCCTTCAGTAATTTCATGACCCCTTGTGGATGTTACAGATGCATCAGGATTGTTATCAGAACAAAAAATAGCAGATTTCATTCCTGGTCACATACACATTTTGAACCACAGGACAATTAAACAATCCAAATCCCTTACATTCCTGACGTCTTACAAACTGTTACTTCGAGAATTTCTAGTTTATTTGCATTTCAAAACAAGACATTGTAAAGGAATTCATAGAGTCAAGGCAGCTGGAATCTAGAGGCCCCTCCCCCCCACCCCCCACTGAACGACAATGACAATGACTTAAACCAGGCTCAAAGTACCACCATGGAAGGGTAGTAAGTTAATGACTGACCAATCAAATGAACAGAAATGGCCTTTTACCTAATATGGAACAGAACCAAGCTGGGAAATGTGTATAAATTAAGAGCTTGTAAGACCCCAAAAGCGCACATCATCATCAAGAAGAAGACAGAAGATAGACTCCAATGAAGAGACAAGGTTCCACAGTTAACCGGAGGTTGAGCACCGGGTGTTCCATTGTGAACACAACTGCTGACCACTTCCCTTTGCTCAGTATCACCATGTTCTGCTTATTGTGCAGAACTTCATTCAGTCTGTGAAGCTTGTGAAAACTGCCTTGTATCCATGTAGTTTTATAGCTAGTCTGAGCTGCAAGTCCCTTTTAGATCTGATCTCCCAACATAGACTGTCATTGTAATTGACCTAAGTCTGACAATTACATTAAATCAAACCCCAGATCTTACAAGTGGAGCTGAAACCCGGGACTTTGACTACTGTGCAAACCGAGGCTGTTGGAGCAAAGTTTTGCAAACATAGGAATATTCGTTTGACCAGTGAAAATTCTTGCAGGGATAAACTCTTTCGAGGGGCAGACGATTATACTGACCCAGTGATGTCTCTTTAAATACACATTATGTCACAAAAAGACAATGGGAAGAAGGGTCTCTGGGAAACATATGAGGAAGAGTTAAGCACTAAGTGTAATATGGACAGTATCCAGTCCCTGTTAGGAGACTGTCTATGGAAGCATGAACACGTTCCTTTTAAAATATAGTGAAGTTTATCCAGTTTATCCACGTCTTGGCTAAACATCAGAAGGGTGAAAAGGCTTTAAATCTGACTCCATATCCAGCATCACACAGTGCACAGTGCGATGAGGAAGTGATAGAGTCACAGGTGAGAGAAATAGTAGCTCAAAGTGAACAGACCCAGCAGCAGCAGCAGACACAGCTACATGAGTTACACAATAAGCTAGTGTACTTTACTGTCACTATACAACAACAGACACTTAATGCAGGACAAGCTTGTGCAGTTCAGCAGCAGTTAGAGATTTCAGAGAAACATACTGTCACTGTCACACAGGATTATGTCCAGTTGACCCAGCAGTTAGAGGATTCTAGAGGTGTCCTTAGGGAGTTACAGGAGTGACCCCACCGGAAGACAGAGCATGCACAGTGCAGGTCCAACTTTCAGTGATTGCAAACCCAGAGGGAAAGCAGCTCCCAGGCGGGTGTAGCAGCCGTCACAAAAAGCAGAGTATCACACAGGTGGTACTAAAACTGAGCAGGAGGCCTCGGAGGGGGACAATGTTGGAGCGGGAGAACGTTTACCAATCTGTCCCGTTAAGGTAACCTCCTTGACAGGCTGTCCGTAAATGTGGTGACAACACCGAATGGAACAGTCTGTTACTCTCAGTCCCACCAAATCACGTGTGAGATTGAGATAGAAAAGGAAAGGAAATCTTTCGGAGCCACAGTAAGGCTTAAACAATGTCTGAGGAGAACAGGAGGAAAAGCTTGTGTTTGAGTATGTGGGTCTGTTTTTGTATTTGAAGTTTCCTGTTTGATTTCTTTGTCTGTCTCAGCCAGTGTCTATTACGGCCAGTTCCGTCTGGTCCTGCATGCTTTCTGAAAGTAGCTGGTTGTTTAACATGTGTGTATAGTTATATTTTAAATTGGTGTGAGTGGGGAGGACAAAAGTTTTGATAACATGGATGTTGGAGTGTTAAATAGCAATTGCTTTCAGCTGGGAAGGAGACAGAGAGAAAGAAAGAGAGAGAGAGAGAGAGAGAGAGAGAGAGAGAGTGAGAGAGGGAGTGAGTGAGTGAGAGAGAGAGAGAGGTGTTCCTCCAGGGGGGATAATGAGTAATGACACTCAGGGACAGAGGAAATGTGAGCTCTGGCACTTTGATTGTTCCTGTAGGTAAAAACCTTGAAAACCCTCTTTCCACCTCCTGCCGCTTTGGGTGTGGATGACACGGACTGAAGTTCCTGTGTTTAACCGGGATCTATTCAGAATCTGGCACACTTGAGGCCTTCCACCATCGGTGGATACCGCAGGGGCTGGGATACAAAGAAAAAAGATGCATCAGTAATGCCGAGAATGGCATTTTAATTTGAGCATTTGGTTTATTTATCTATTTTAATAAAATTATTTTAAAATTTATATAAAGGGGACCTGGGGAATAAAGTCCCCATCGACAAAATACAAAAGGGGCCTGAGGTATAAAGGCCAGCTTTAAGACAAACGGGGTTAGATCCAGAGTAAATCTCCCTCTACACAGTGGAGGGTTTGGAGGTAGAAACAGAGATGTCTAATGAGACCGAGGTCTCTGAACCTCCTCACCTCTCCATGAATAAGAGAAGGAGGCGTCCCTTCACTGCAGATTGCCGAGAGGAACAGGGTCTGTCTCCTGGTTGGTCCTCGCACTCCCCGCGCTACCAGTACCATTGGAGCTCGAGGCCTAAGTTACAGCTTTTTATCCCACAAAATGGAGTGGGTACAGAAGCCTCTGTACCTTTCACAACACGCGAGGTTGGGGGGGGGGGGGGTGGTGAAGCTCCCCTCCCCTGATGGGGGAGACTGTGGATCCACCAGGAGAAAACATTCCATCTCCCACTGGGTCCGGTGTCCTGGGTGGGGCTGAGACCTGTGAGGGTCAACGCTCTCGGCCACCTGTTCCTGCTATCCAGGATGGATCCGCCTTGGAGGTTGATTTGAATAATGTTAACAGTGCCCTGTCTGCTGGTATTGTGGCGCTGGCAGGGTGGGAGATGGCCTCCTCTCTTTTCCTCGGGTACCGCTTCGGCTGGATTTCCAATGTCGAGACTCAACTGCCTCGCCCTTGGCTGATCACAAGCCCGGGGACGGAGGGGGAGAGGGTTTCCTGAACCACAGGCACTCATATTCCTTGTTTCCCCAGAGGAATCTAGGAATGACTCCTCCACCATCGATCCTGCGGGTTCGATCATGAGGGAGGTGAGACTAGCTGTCGTGGCCTGGATTTCCACTCCACAGAGTGTGGTGGATGTGTAGGCCACGGGCGGTGACGGCACGGAGGAGGATGGGGACTCGGTGTGGGGCACGGAGGACGACCTTGAATCCATTGCCATTGAGGCGGTGGACTCCCTCATGCCTCCTACCGAGTCTCCTCTCATGCCCATTGCAGAACTCCGGAACTTCATTGCTGCTTGCAGGGATTGTCACAATAAAGTTCAGCTGGCCCTTGACCAGTGTGTGGAGCTGGCGCTGATCATCAGGTCTGTCCGTCTTGCCCTCAAGGTGGGTGGTAAATGTGAAAAAGAACGTGCGATGTCTGTTCAATGTGTCCTCTCTGGATTGCTGGGGGAGTGGAAGGCGATGAGCAGTTCCACTCTCTCCTCACAGTAAGGTATTGGTGACAGGATGGTGGTATTGTTGACATGAAGATATCCATAGCCAGACTCAACATCAACAGGAGCAGGGGGCGTCTCTCAGCCGTTTTCACAATCTCACAGTCCTCAGGGAAGGGAGATATGTGATGAGCTTTCTGCAGGAAACCCACATTGGGAGACGATGCTACCTGGCTCCTGGAGTGGCAGGGTGACTTGATGGATCAACTCCCTCGACTTGGTGGTCGCCTGGTGGAATCTCCATCCCAACTCCAGTGCCCTCATCAGGAGGCCTCAGGAGGAGAGTTCCGAATTGACCGACTCTACATTTCACAGACATACGCCTCCTGCATCTTGGTGGCCTTCATGTGGCTGGTGCCGTGCTCAGACTACCACCTGGTGTGGGCGGAGTTAACTCCACTCTGCACACGGGAGGGTACCGTGTACTGGCACTTTTTACAACTGGCTGCTGGAGGACGAGCGATTCCATGACTCATTCCGTCGATCTGGGCCGGCTGGAGAAGGAAGCAGGGGGGCGTCCTCTCCCTGAGTCTATGGCGGGATGTGGCAAGCCTCACATCCATGTCTTCTGTCAGAAGTAAGCAAAGGGGTCGACCAAGAGGCGGGAAACCGAGAATGGCGCCTAGAGAGGGAGGTACTCGACTTGGAGTCCCATCTCAATCAGGCCATCAAAGACCCCACGCTGTGACAGGTGTGCAAAGAGAAGAAGGGCGCGCTGAGGGACCTGCAATTCATATCGTCCCGAGGCGCATATTTAAGGTCGCAGATCCAGATCCTGGAAGATTTGGACTGGAAGATTTCCTGTTTCTTCTACTCACTGGAAAAATGGCCGGGGGTCCATAAGCAGCTCGTTGAGCTGCTGGCAGATGACGGATCCTCCATCACAGATCCGGAGGGAATGGGCTTCCTGGACCGTACCTATTACAGTGTGTTGTTTTCTCTGAACCCCTCCAGCGAGGACACGTGCAGAGTTTTATAGGAGGACCTGCCGAAGGTCAGCCCGGAGGCTGCCAAAGGATTGGAGTCTCCGCTCACATTGGCGGAGCTGTACGGTGCCCTCCACCAGTTCTCAAGGAGCAAATCGCTGTGGCAGGATGAGCTGACCGTGGAGTTTGGCAGCGTGTTCCTGGACGTCCTGGGGGACAAATACATGCGGGTCCTGGGGGAAAGCCTGGCGACCCGTGAGGTGCCCCTCTCGTGGCACAGGGCGGTTGTCATCCTGTTGCTGAAGAGGGGTGATCTCTGCTTGCTTACGAACTGGCGTCTGGTCTCCCTCCTTATCACGGATTATAAGATCTACCCCGTCCAGGAATTCCCAACACAAAGAGAGAAGCATCTCGAGAGACACTGTAACTACAGTCCCCAAACCTCGTCCAGAGTTGGGTCACCAAATCCTCTGTCCTCCCTGACTGTTTGCAGCAGCTCACAACACAGCCTCCAGAAAACCATCCACAGCACCTCCACCAACTTTATAATAGCAGAAGTGTGTCAAAAGCCCCTCACCTTTAAGCTGGATGCCTGGTCATTTTAAATAGCACTAGAGGGGGTTCCTTGTGCTGCTGAATGTATGTTCAGCTGAGAGGGACTGACAAAGGCAGTCAGTGGATAAGCACAGACCAAGTTTGAAAGACGTATATCAAAGCTGCCAGAATGGCTGATTGACACCATATTCAGACCCCTCCTCATGCTACAGACACACACACACGTTACACCCACGCTAGCACCCCGGCCAGCCTGGGTGTCCTGCACAATGTACTGGATGCGACCGGCAGTGCAGCTCACACCATTTTATGGATCCAAACTTCCACAGCACCAGTGGAGCTGGAGAGATGAAATGTGTGGTCAGTTTCAGGAATATTGGAAATGGACAGGGGATTGGGATAATCAGAGGGGTGATGCTATGGAGGGATTTGATCATACGAGTGGGAATATTAAAATTGAGGTGTTACTGGACTAAGAGACAATGTAGGCCAGTGAGCACAGTGATGTTGGGTGAACAGAATTTGGTGTAAATTAGAAGAATGCAGCAGAGTTTTGGATGACCACAAGGTTACAGAGAGTAGAATGTGGGAGAGCAGCCAGGAGTGTGTTAGAATAGTCAAGTCTCGAGGTAACAAAGGCATGGATGAGGGTTTCAGCAAAAGCTGAGACCATCCAGTGTCTACACCTGTCCACCTCAAAGACTGCCCTGTGTCCTATCCTCAGGCTGGTGGGGTATCAATGGACCCTCATCCAGTGTCTACCCCTGACCATCTCAAAGACTGCCCTGTGTCCTATCCTCAGGCTGATAGGGTATCAGTGGACCCTCATCCCTCGATTTGCAGAGACTGTGACTCCTCTTTATGAACTACCTAATGATGGCGATGACCAGGTTTAACCCGGTTGGACTGAAGAGATCACGGAAGCAGGAATACAATTGAAGAAATCTGTCGCACAACGTGTCTTATCTCACCTAACCCTGACAATACTTTCCACATGGAGTTGGGGGACACAGCGAAAATCCTGACTGTTGACCGATGTAGAGAAAACCAGGAGAAACCCTATTGTGAATGATCCAGAATTGTGAGTGGGACTGAACTGATTTACTCAGTTTGTGAAGGACATTTATTAACCACGTTCTGGGGCATCAAACATTTCACTTACATCACGGGGTTCAACAGGGTGATACTGCCCAGTCCATTATAAACTTTCCCATTACAGGAAAGCAGTAATAATAGTATTCCGCTGTCAGAGAGTCGTGGTCATTTCAGCAGGGAATGAGGCCATTCGGCCCATCGAGTCCATGCCAGCTCTTTGTAGATAAATACAGTCAGTCTCATTCCCCAGCTCTGACTCCATGTTCCTGCAAGTTTATTTCCCTCAATTGTTCATCCAATATCCTTCTGAAATCATTCACCATCTCTGTTTCCACCACCCTCGTAGGCAGTGATTTCCAGGCCTTTCCCACTCGCTGTGCAAAAAAGTTGTACCTCACATCCTCCGTATCACTTGTCCACAACCTGAACTCTAGTCCTTGCACCATTAACTCATGGGAACATATTTTCCTGTCTACATTATCCAAACATGTTACCATCTTATATACCTCTATCAAATCTCCTCTTAATCTCCTGTACTCCATGGAAAACAATCCCAGCTTTTCCAAACTAACCTTGTAGCTGAAATCCTCCATCCCTGGAACCATTCTGGAAAATCTCCTCTACACCCTGTCAAGGACCCTCAGATCCTTCCTAAAGTGTGGTGAACAGAACTGGATGCAGTCCTCCAGTTGGGTCATAACGAGAGCTTTATAAATTTTCAGCATGACTTTACTTATTCTGTACTCACTACCTCTAATTACGAATCCAAAGATCTCATATGCTGTACGAACGACTCTCTTAATATGTCCTGCCACCTTTAAGTATCTATGTACATCAAACCTATGTCCTTCTGTCTCTGCACACTCTTGAGAAGTGTACCACACTCTTGAGAACTGTGCCATTAAGTGTACACTGCCTCAACCTGTTACTTCTGATAAAATGTATCACCTCACACTTGTCTATATTAAATTCTATCTGCCTCTTGGCTGCTCGTTCTGCTAGTTTATCTATGTCCTGTTACATTGATCGGTATCAACCTCACTGTCTGCTGCGCCTCCAAGTTTGTCATTATCAGCAAATTTTGAAATATTGCTCTGTGCCAATCTCCAAATTATTTATACATATCATAAAAAAGCAGTGGTCCTAGCACTGACCCTTGGGGAACACCACTGTCTACCTTCCTCCAGTCTGAAAAACAACTATTTAGCACAACTCACTGTTATCTTTCATTAAGCCAGTTTATGTATTATCCAAGCTGTCCTACCCTCCTATTCCATGATCATCAATTAACTGTCCAGCTGTCACTAACAGACTGGGAAAGAAACTACAAGTGCAGATTAAAATTAAGTGAAATGCTAAATGTAAAAAATAACTAAATTTTGGAAAGAGATCAACTCAAAATTCAGTCACTCATTAACTTTACTGCATCTAGCACTCTGTACAAGCCGTACTCCCTAAATCTGGACTCTGTGCAACTTACTGCATTTAGAGTTTAGGGAGAGAATTCCAGGGCTTAGGGATGACAACAGAAAGTGCCGGAAATACTCAGCAAGTCTGGCAGCATCTGTGTAGAGAGAAATAGAGTTAATGTTTCAGATCTGTGACCATTCATCAGAACTGGTAAACGTTAGAAATGTAACAGTCTTTGAGCAACTGAAAGAGGAGAAGGGGGAAGAAGAAGAAGAAGGAAGGACAGTCATGGGACGGAGAGGGGAGAGATTAAATGACAGACTGTCACATTTCTAACGTTTACCAGTTCCGATGAAGGGTCATAGATCTGAAACATTAACTCTGTTTCTCTCTACACAGATGCTTCCAGACTTGCTAAGTATTTCCAACACTTTATGTTCTCATTTCAGAGTTCCAGCATCGGCAGTATTTTGTTTTTATTTTAGTGTTTAATTCACTGCCACGTCTACTCCAGGAATGCCTACCTTGAAGAAGTTCTGCTCTTCTCTTCCATGCTTAGGACCTCGGCAGCTGAAGGCACGGCTCCCAATGGTAGAGTAATTAAAATGGGGGATGCTCAAGAGGCCAGAATTAGATGTGTGCTGATATAGGGAGCTGTGAGGCAATGAGGGATTAGAAAAGAAGGCTAAGAGTTTTAAAATTGAGGTGATACTGACCAGGATCCAATGTAGGTCAGTGAGTACAGGGTGTGATGGGTAAACAGGACTTGGTGTGAGTTAGGACATGGACAGCACTGTTTTGGATCACCTCAAGTTTATAGAGGGTAGAATGTGGGAGACCAGCCAGGAGTGTGTTGGAATAGTCAAGTCTACAGGTAACACAGGCAAGGGGAAGTGTTTCATCAGCAGAAAAGCTGAGAGAGGGGCAACGTTGTGTGATGATACAGAGGTGGAAATAGTCAATTTTAGTGACAGCGTGAATATTTGGTAGGAATATCATCGCAGGGTCAACTATGACAGCAGCTTGTGAACAGTTTGGTTTAGACTCAGACAGTTGCCAAGGAGAGGGATGGAGTATGTAGCTAGGGAACGTTTGATGTGGGGTTTGAAAACACTGGCTTCAGTCGTCCTAATATTTTATTGACATGGCAGATGTGTGAGGTGATGCGTTGTGAGAATATTTTACTATATTATTGATTCATGGGATGTGGGTGTCGTTGGCTGGGCCAGTATTTATTGTCCATCCATAATTGCCCTTGCGAAGGTGATGGTGAGCTGCATGCGGATGCATGAGGAGAGATCATATAAGCTACGTGGTACCACTTTACAGGTGGTGAGAATAAGAGAGAGACCTTGGGTGTTTGTGTGCTATCTTTGAAGTTAGCTGGACAGGTAAACAAACATTTGACAAAGCAAATATATTCTTAGGCTTTATTAATAGAGACACAGAGTAGAATAGTCAGGATGTTATATTAATCCCATAGAAAAGACTAGTTCATCTGCACCTGGAGTATTGTGTCCAATAATGGAAATCCCACTTTAGGAAGGACATTAAACCTTTGGAGAGGGGATAAAAGAGTTTCACTGGAACATTTCCAGGGATGAGGAATTACAGTTATGTAGCTGGGATTGTTCACCTTAGAGTAGGGAAATTTAAAAGGAGGTCTGATCGAAATGTTTAAGATTATGTGGAGTTTAGATAAATTAAATAAAGTGAAATTGTTTTCAATGTGCGAGGGGCCATTAACCAGAGGACACAGATTTACGGTGATTGGAAACAAGAAGCAGAGGTGACACAGGGATTTTTTTATGCAATGGGTGTTTCGGATTTGCAATGTGTGGTCTGATAGGCTGAAGGATATAGAGTCAATAGTAGATTCCAAAAGGGAATTGGATAGATATCTTAAGGCGAAAAAAATGGAAGAATCTGGGAAAGAGCCCGGGTGAGGGACTAACTGGAAGCTCTTCAAAAGTGACAGCACAGACTTGATGGACCAAATGGCCTCCTTCAGTGCAATGCTATTCTATAATTCCTATGATTGTTCCTGCCTGTACTTTCCCAATACTCCTATTCTTTCACCAGGTGTTTGATAATGTATCACATAATAGCCGTGTTACCAAATTAGAAACACATGGGATTAAAGGGTCAATGTCAGCAGTGGCTCACTTTGTCGTTCTCTCCCCTTTCAGTCACAAGGTTCGAGGATCAAGTGTCTCAGCAGGACTTGATCACAAGAATCAAGGCTGACACTGCAGTGCAATACCGAGTGAGTATTGCACTGCCAGATGCACCATCTTTTGAATGAAACGTTAAACCAAGGCCCCGTCTCTCCTCTCAGGTGGATGTTAAATATCCCATCGTACTATTTAGAAGCAGAGTAAGGGAATTATTCCCAGTGTCCTGGTCAATATTTATCATTCAATCAACATCACAAAAACAGGACTGATTATTATCACATTGCTGCTTGTGGGAGTTTGCTCTCAGTCATAGATTACAAGAGTGACCACACTTTAAAAAGTACCAGTTTGGAGGAAGATGCTTTGTGACGTCCAGTGGTCCTGAAAGGCGCTATAGAAATGCAGCTCTTTTTTATATTCAATGCCAGCATGCAGGAAATTAGCTAAGTGTCAGAAAGCAGAGAGTGGTGGAGAATGGTTGCTGTTCAGTCTGGAGGGAAGTACACAGTGGGATTCCCCAGGGTCACTGTTGGGATCACAGTTGCTGTAAGTTAATACAATGGGCTTGTGTACAGAGGGGCTAATGTCAAAGTTTTCAGATGGCAGGAAACTCAGAAATGTTAATAAACAGTGAGAAGGATAGTAACAGACTTCAGGAGGACAGAGACTGACTGGTGAAATGGGCAGGAACATGGCAGATGTAATTTAACACAGTGAAGTGTGAAGTGAGACATTTGGGTAGGACGTATGAGGAGAAACAATATAAACTAAATGGTACCATTATAAAGTGGGTGAAGGATTAGAGAGACCTGCGGTGTACACACACAGATCATTGAAGGTAACATGTAGTGTCCTTGGTGTTAGAGAGAGGCACAGAGTAATAAAACTCAGGAGGAAATGCTGATTTTTATACATCATTGGTTTGGTCCCAGCTGGAGAATTGTGTCCAATTCTGATATGATTTTCAAGAATATGGGATATGGACAGGGGAATGGGACTAATTGGAGGGGTGAGGCCATGGAGGGATTCAAATACAAGAATGGGAATATTTAAATTAAGGTGCTGCCAGACCGGGAGCCAATGTAGATCAGTGAGCACAGGGGTGATGGGTGATCGGGATTTGATGTGAGTTAGGATACAGGCAGCTGAGTTCCGGATGGGCTGTGGTTTATGGAGGGTTATAACTGGAAGGGTGACCAGGACAGAATTGGAATAGTCTAGTGTGGATTTAACAAAGGCACGGATGAGGGTTTATGCAGGAGATGCTTTGAGACAGAGGTGGAGACGGGTGATATTACAGAAATGGCAGTCGGCAGGTTAAGTGATGGAGAGAACATGGCGATGAACTCAGCTCAGGTATAAATAGAACATAGAGGTAGTAAACTGTCTGGTTCAGCCTCAGATATTGGCTAGTGAGGTGGATACAGACAGTGGATCGGGAACAGATTTTGTGAGATGGACTGAAGACAGAGGCTTCAGTATTCCCAGGATTTACATGGCAAGAACACAAATCAGTGACATCTGGTTTATAGATATAATAGTTGGATACAGAGACTTACCAGGGACACCAATAATAGCGAGGATGGGATAGTAAATCGTTTCAATCATCTTTAGTGCATAATAGATTCTCGTTTCTAATGTTCTCCAATAATAATCTGCAGTAACTTCGCCAAACCAATAGGAAAAACTCTTGCTGCCCATTTTTGAAGCATTCCAATCTATTGTTCTCAGATTCTGATCAATCCTTTCCCACTCTCTGGAGCTGCTGTTAGCGTGAGGGTGATGCTCCCGGCTTGAAACAACACATTGGAGGAAATCCCTTATTAATAGAAGTGGAAAACTCTCCAATGACACAATTAGGGTGAATGGAGACTGACATTAATTACACACACTGAACAAACAGATACAGTTAACCCCTGTCAAACCAACAATTAGTGTTCCAAAATAAAGTAGAACATTTACCCAGACTGGATGTTCTGTATGAGGTTTGTTAAGGGAAGGAGTGGTAGAGTCACTGGCCAGAAGCTTTCACTCCTCCTTGGCTATGGGAGTAGTGACAGGGGAGTGGAGGACTGTAAATGATACACCCTGTTTTTAAAAAAAGAGATTGGATAAACCCTGTAACTTCTGACCAATCAGTCTAATGTCGGCGATTGGAAATTTCTAGAGGCCATAACCCAGCTCAAAAATATATCTTTCTTGGAAAAACATCTGATAATAAATGACAAACAGGATGGATAGCTTGATAACCAATCATGTCTGATAATCTTGATTAGGATAGTTGATAACATAACTGTGAGTGTTGATGAGGGCAGCGTGTTTCGTGTTATGTATATGAACTTTCAAAAGGCCTGTCATCAAATGACATTTCATAGACTTGTTATGAAAACTGGATGACATGGATTAATGTGAGAGTGATAGTGTGAATATGACATTGACTCAGGGACAGAAAGCAGAGAGAAGTTGTGAACAGACATTGTTTATTCTGGGGGAGGAGAAGTATACAGTGATGTTTCTCAGGGGTCAGTATTAGAACCAGTGCTGTTCCTGACATATAGATAGATGCATGATATCGACTTAAATGTAAAAATAAACAATTTCAACTCCTGCAGATGACATGAAACTCATATGTAAGGGTGGCAAAGGCGCAGACCACAGAATTATCCAACCTCACAGACTGTGTATTTTTTTTTTATTTATCATGGACTCTCATCCAACACCAATGTATTTCTCACTCTAATTTATTTATGTGTGATTCTCGTGTGAGTGTGTGCGTGAATGTGTAGCGTACATGTTTATTATTTTATTCAGATCCAGTTTAGATTGTTAAGTATAATAAACTCACCTCTTGTTTAATCTCAAGAAAACCTGTCTGACTGGTTCTTACACGAGCACAATAAAGGTATAAGGTAAAATACTCACTGAGGTGGTCAGCACGTCCAATGCGAAAAAAAAATAAACCCTATTGTGGTCAAATGAGAGATAGGAAAAGAGGGGTCTGGGACCCCTCCTCACATGGCTGTAACAGAAATTGATTGTAACCCAATGACAAACGAGAAATTAGAAGGAGGTAAAACAATTGATTCCCAGAAAAAAAATGAAGATTTCAATGTAGGTTTTATTGTGGCTTTCGCTGCTACAGCACTAAAAAGTTCACATTCAGAGACAGTACCATCCTAAGCCACAGTTTATGAAAATATGAACAGATGAATTAGGATCACGAGTAGGCCACTCGGCCCCTCAAGCCTGCTCTGCCATTCAATAAGGTCATTACTAATCTGATTGTAAACTCGACTTCACATTTCTGCCTGCCCCCGATAACCTTTCACCCCCTTGCTTATCAATAATCTATCTACCTCTGCCTTACAAATATTCAAAGACTCTGCTTCCAGCGCCTTTTGAGGAAGAGATTTCCAAAAACACACGACCCTCACAGGAAAAAAATCTCCTCATCTGTGTGTTAAATGGGTGACCCCCTTATTTTTAAATAGTGACCCCTAATTCTAGATTCTCCCACAATGGGAAACATCCTTTCCACATCCACCCCGTCAAGACGCCTCAGAGTCCTATATGTTTCAATCAAGTCGCCTCTTACTCTTCTAAAGTCCAGCGGATACAAGCCCAGCCTGTCCAATATTCCCACATAAGACGGCGCGCCCATTCCAGGTATCAGTCTCAATAGCCTTCTCTGTATTGCCCCCAATACATTCACATTATTCCATTAGCAAGGAGACCAATACTGTACACATGACTCCAGATGTGGTCTCACCAATGCCCTGTGAAACTGAAGCATGACCTCCATACTTTGGTATTCAATTTCTCTTGCAGTAAACAATAACATTCTATTAGTTTTCCAATTACGTGCTGCACCTGCTTACTAGCCTTTTGTGATTCATACACTTGGACACCAAGATCCCTCTGCATCTCAGAGCACTGCAATCTCTCACCATTTAGATAACAGGCTTCTTTTTTATTGTTCCTGCCAAAGTGGGCAATTTCACACTTTCCTGCAGTATACTCCATTTTCCAGGTCTTTTCCCACTCACTTAACCTATCTATATTCCTTTGCAGTCCCCTATGTCCTGTTCACAACTTAGTTTCCTACATATCTTTGTGTCATGGGAAAATATAGCAATTCGGTCCCTTCATCCAATTCATTTATATAAATTGTAAAAAGTTGAAGATCCCTGTGGTACACCACTCGTTTCATCTTGCCAACCAGAAAATTACCCATTTATGCTGACACTCGGTTTCCTGTTAGCTAGTCAATCTTCTTTCCATACCAATATTTTCCCCCCGACACCATGAGCTTTTATTTTCTGCGATAAACTTTGATGTGGCATCTGATCAAATGCCTTATAGAAATCTCAGTACAGTACATCCACCGGTTCCCCTTCATCCACAGCACATGTAACTCCATCAAAGAAATCCAACAAACTGATTAAACATGATTTAACTTTCATAAATCCATGTTGATTCTGCCTGATTACCTCGATTTGTTCTGAGTGCCGGCTATACCATGCCTAATAATATCTTCTAAATTTTTCCCCAAGACAAACGTGTAGCTAACTGGCCTGTAGTTTCCTGTTTTCTGTCTCCCTCCCTTTTTGAATAAAGGAGTTATATTGCCAATAAAGGAGTTACATACAGAGTGAAGTAACTTGGTATAGGTTAAACGCCCTGTCTGCTGAAAAGTTGAGTAATGTAGCCGGAAGGTTAGGGATTGCACTCCGTCCAAAAGCTAGGGAATGCGTAATCGTAAGACATGTGGCCAACCATTTCTCACTTGAAGCTGAAGGCTCAAACAGGGTTAGAATCACGAACAGATAGAGTAATGTTAGCTAAGGTAAAACTAGAAAAGAAAGGACTAGAATTAGAATTCCAGAGAGAGCGAGAAAGAGCAGAGTGAGTGTCAAGAAAAGGAAAACGTAAGAGTGTTCCAGAAGGAGAAGGAGGAAAGGCACTTATGGCGGCTCAAACATCTAGATGAAGACTCAGTACACCCAGTGAAGGCACAGCTAGTGAGGGAGCTGCACCTAGCTCAGGACCATGTGCTGATCTCTTAAAGTTCTCCCAGTTCATTCTAAAGTTCAATGAGGAGGATGTGGCAGCACTTTTCTTTCCTTTTAAAACATTTTCAAAGCAACTGCAATGACCGTCAGAGAACTGGATGCTGTTTTTACAAAATAAAATGACAGGAAAGATGAAAGTTCATCAGATTATGAGAGGACTGAAAATGCTATCCTGGGCCCAGATGAGATAGTACTGTAGCTGGACCAGCAGAAATTCAGAATCTTTGGAAAGCAGCTTGACCAAACCTACCTGGCGTTTGAAAGAGTTAAGCAATTTCGGAACATTGGAACATAGGAGCTGCAGTAGGACATCGAGCCTGTTCCACCATTCAGTATGATAATAGCTGATCATCCACTTCAATGTCTTTTTCCGACACAATCCCCATTTCCCGTTATGTCACTGGTATTTAGGCTGGGGCATTGAGTACACCAATTGGGACATCATATTACATTTGTACATAACATTGGTTAGGCCGCATTTGGAGTATTGTGGGCAGTTCTGGTCGTCACTCTACACAAAAGATGTGATTAAGCTAGAGAGGGTGCAGAAAAGATTCACAAGGATATTGCCTGGTTTGAAGGGCTTGAGTTATAAAGAGAGACTGGATAGGCTGGGTCTGATTTCCCTGCAGTGAAGGAGGCTGAGAGGAGACATGATAGAGGTATATAAAATTAAGGGAGGCATAGATAGGGTAGATAGCCAGAGTCTGTTTCCCATGGTTGAGGTGAATAAAACTAGAGGGCGTAGATTTAAGGTGAGAGGGAGGAGGTCTAAAGGGATCAAAGGGGTAAATGTTTCACACAAAGAATAGTGGGTATTTGGAATGATCTGCCTGAGGAGGTGGTGGAGGCAGGAACAGTAGTGACATTTAAGAGGCATCTGGACAGGTACTTGAATGAACAAGGCATAGAGGGATATGGAATTAATGCAAGCAGTTGGGATTAGTATAGATCGGCATTATAGTCAGCCCAGACGCGGTGGGTCGAAGGGCCTGTTTCTTTGCTGTGCGACTCAATGACTCCATTTATAAATCTGTTAATCTCTGCTTTAAACATACTCAATGACTGAGCTTCCACAGCCCTCTGGGGTAGAGAATTCCAAAGATTCACAACCCTCTGAGAAAAGGCATGTCTCCTCATCTCTGTCCTAAGTGGATTTCCACTTATTTTGAAATTGTTTCCCCTGGTTCTAGATACCCCAACCAGTGTAAACATGTTAGCTGCATCTACCCTGTCTATCACTTTCAGTATTTTGTAGGTTTCAATGAGATCACCTCTCATTCTTCCAAACTCTAGAGAATACAGGCCCAGTTTCCCCAATCTCTCTTCATGGGACGGTCCTGCCATCTCGGGAACAAGTCTGATGAACCGTCATTGCACTCCCTCTATGATCATAAAATCCTTCCTAAGGTAAGGGGACCAAAACTGCACACATTACTCCAGGGGCAGTCTAACCAAGGTTTCATACAATTGCAGCAAAACGTCACTACTACTGCACTCAAATCCACTTCAATAAAGGCTAACATACCATTAGTCTTCCTAATTGCTTTCTGCACATGCATGTTTGTTTTCAGTGACTTATTGACGAGGACATCCAGGTCCCTTCGTACAACTACACTTTCTACCCTCTTACCGTTTAAGAAATACTCTGCACATCTGTTCCTGCTACCGAAGTGGATGACCTCACATCTTTCCACATTATATTTCAACTGCCATGTTCTTGCCCACTCACGAAGTCTGTCCAAATCCCCTTGAAGCCGCTTTGCATCTTCCTCGCAAGACTCATTCCCATCTAGTTTACTGGCATCTGAAAACCTGGAGATATTACATTGGTCCCCACATCCAAGTCATTGATACATATTGTGAAGAGCCGGGTCCCAAGCACTGATCCCTGCAGTACCCCACTAGTCACAGACTGCCAAGGCAAGAATGACTCATTTATTCCTACTCTCTGCTTTCTGCCTGTTAGCTAATCCTTAATCCATGCCAGTACATTATCTCCTATCCCATGTGCTTCAATTTTACTAACCAACCTCCTGTTGGGGACTTTATCAAAAGCTTTCTGAAAATCCAAGTATACCACGTCCACCGACTCCCCTTTATCAAATCTGTGTGCAACATCCTCAAATAACTCCAACAGGTTCGTCAAACATTGTTCCCCATTTATATATCCATGTTGACTCTGCCTAACCAGATACATTTATCACATTCTTTGGAATAGAGTATAGCTTGTTCCCAGCGACTGATGTAAGGCTAACATGTCTGTAGTGCCCTGTTTTCTCTCTCCGTCCATTCTTAAATACTGGGGAGACATTTTCTATCTTCTAACCTACAGGAACAGTTCCAGAATCTACAGAATATTGAAAGATATTCACCAATGCATCCACTATTTCCAAAGCTTCCTCTTTCAACACTCTGGGATGTAGAATATCAGGTCCTGGGGACTTGTCAACCTTCAGCTCCATTAACTTCTCCAAGACAACCTTCTTACTTATACTAATTAAATCCATTTCCTCATTCACCCGAGTCCCTTGGATCGCTAACTCTGGGAGATTTCTTGTATCTTCCTCAGTGAAGACAGACACAAAGTAATCATTTAGCTTCTCTGCCATTTCTCTATTCCCCATTATAAATTCTCCTGACACTGCCTGTAATGGACCCACATTTGTCTTAGCTAAACATTTCCTTTTCACGTATCTATAGAAGATTTTACAGTCCATTTTTGTGTTTGTTTTTGGCCAGTGATATGAGCGCTCAAGATAGAGCCCACATATGAAACCCTCAGAGCGGTGATCCCTCTCGAGAAGTTCACAAACTCGCCCCCTCCCAGTAAAACCCACCTAGAGGGACAGAAGGTTCAAAGGTATTCTGGCTGATGAATTTTCCCATGTACACAAAGCCTTAACCCCAGAGGAAAACCCTTTCCTCGTCACCCCAAAGATCCGAGAATAAAAGGTGGAAGGGAGATCGGAGCCCGAGCAGCCATGGGCAAGAAGCGGGACACACAAGGGTCCATCCTCAGGCCAAATAGGTGCTGAGAGCAGGAGTAATAGCTGAAGATCTGCGTGTTTCCACAGTAATAAGGCAGATCACCATCGAGTTGACTAATGGAAGTGACGGGGAAAACCTGTAGGATTAATGAGAGTCCACTAGATCAGTGCTGGAAAACGGGCCCTGATGGAAAGCACAGCAGGTCAGGCTGTGCCTTTAACTGTAACAGTCAGACACAGTAACCCCACCACAGAGAGTGCGGGAAAACTTAACAAAATCCCTGAGAGTTACCAGGAATTTGTATTCCAAGGAAAAGTGACCCCATACCCCTCGAGTGGGACAAGCAAGCCCATAGTCATACTGAGGGATACAGGGGCCAAACAAACCCTTCTGCTGGGAAAAGACCTTTACCCGAGAGAGTGAAGTGAATACCAGAGTGTTAGTGAATGGTATCGGAAGATGATATATGACCATACCTGTATATCGACTGCACTTGGAATGTGACCCAGTTTAAAGACCGGTAACCATGGGGATTGTACCTAGTTTACCGGTGGAGGGGTCGATCAGCTCCTGGGTAATGATCTGACAGGGGAAAAGGTGGCATCTTCCCCAGTAGCTCTGGAGAGACCAAAAGAGGTCAGGGAGACAGAGCAGTTCCAGGAGAAATAAAAACAAGAAATGCTGGAACCACTCAGCAGGTCTGGCAGCATCTGTGAAAAGAGAAGCAGAGTTAACGTTTCGGGTCAGTGACCCTTCTTCGGAACAGTTACGGGAGAAGGTCCCTGGCATTCTTACTGATTGTGTGGTGACTCGGTCCATGGCCAAACAATCCCCTGAACTGACACTGCAGACGGATGACCCTACTGTCTGGTTATCTGAAACCTTCTTTGGGAAGTTAGAGGACCCAAAGGATGTGTTAAACAAATCGTCCTTAGTTGAGGCTCAACAACCTGACCCAGTGTTAAAAAAGGCACAGACTGTCCAAACCAAAACTGAAGCAGAGGGAGTTGCAGAGTGTTACTATTTCAAGAACGAGGTGCTAATGAGGAAGTGGAGACCTCCTTACAGACCTGCGGATGAAGAGTGGACAGTGCTTCATCAGATACGGATGCCACTGAGGTACCTTAAAGAAATATTAAGAATGGCCCACGAACTTCCAATGACTGGACATGTCGGTATATGAAAAATCGAACCCTGCATAAGACAGCATCTTCACTGGCCACAACTCCATAAAGATGTGGTGGAGTTCTGTCAAACTGGTCACATGTGCCAAGTTGTGGGGAAGCCCCAAGCTGCAATAAAACCTTCACCCCTAATTCCCATACCAGATTTTGGGGAACCCTTCAGCAGAATGCTTGTGGATTGTGTGGGACACCTGCTGAAAACAAAACGGGATTACCAGTATCTTCTCACCATTATGAATGTGGTGACCCGATTCCCAGAGGCCATTATCCCGAAGAACTATCTCTGCCAAGGAGGGGCTAACCCAATTCTTTCCCCGATATGGGCTGCCTGCTGAGATCCAGATGGAACAGGGCACACATTTTGTATCAAGTATTTTTGAAAAGGTAATCTGGACATAACCCAGTGCAAGTCCTCAGCCTACCATCCACAGTTGCAAGGTGCTTTGGAGCGGCACCACCAGACCCTGAAGACAATGATCAGGCCATACTGCTATGAGTAACCCCATGACTGGGAGAAAGGGCTGGGATTTCTCCTGTTGGTTACCAGGGACTTATCCAATGATTCCACTGGCTTTAGTCTCTTTCAATTAGTTTATGGACACGAGATGAGAGGTCCTCTTAAACTAATCAAGGAAAAGTTTTTTGGGGCAGAGGGATCAAACTTCCATGTTAGACTACATTTCCTTGCTCTGGGAGTGGCTCACGAGAGACCGTGCCTTGGCTCAGTAACGCCTAAAGACCTCACAGGCAGCTATGAAAAGGTAATCAGACTGAAATGCCGAGGCTGGAACATTTCAGGACAGAGACCATGTATTGTTACTATTCCCACTGCAGGGTGAATCCCTGAAATCCCAGTTCAGTGGTCCATATCAAGTGGCAAAAGGAATAGCCAGGTAAATTATTTAATTGACACCCCAGACCAAAGGAAAAAAGCAAAGGCTTTGGAGGGTACAGACATGCACAGATCTGTCAGACAGTCAAAAGGGGAGGATTGAAAAGGACAGTGAGGACAGGTTAGAAGAGGGCCATGAGGATTCTCAACTGGAATCCCCTAGTCTCCGATTAGCCAACCCTGAAATGTTAGATAAATTAGACCACACGCTCTCCTCTTTAAATACAACCCAAAAAGGCAACCTAAAAAGGCAGCTAACAGCATTTACAGAAAGCTGCAAGGGCAAGGTAAGTTCCAAAAAAGGCAAGTAGATGGTGAGGGAGGTGCCTCACCTAGTTGAAGAGCCGCAGTAGAGTGAAGTGAAAGCTGGACAGACACTTGCGAGCACTAATTTCCCAGAGGACATAGGGCAGATCAGAAAAAAATGATGCTCCCTACAGTAAAGGGAAAAGTGAGGGCGAAATACCCTAAAATAAATAGCATTTGTGTACCTCACCAGAAGCTAAAAGTGAGGTCAGTGTGGATCTACCCACTGAAGAACACAATGATCAGGTCCCAAACCGAAAGCGAAACAAACCCAATAAAAAAACCAATTTATTACACATTGTCAGTTTAGGGAGGAAGTTTAGACAGGAACCTGAATGGTGAAAGCTTCATTGCAGGAGAGAAAAAAAAGGTCGAACCCGACACATCATCATCCCAGACAAAACACCAAAAAATTAAATCAGCACAACTGTAATAGACAATGTCAGCTGCAGTAATTCTGAGATTAATGTTTGAATTTCAGAAGTGATTATTGAGAATGAATTTGTGTTTCCTTCTATTTCTTCTCACAATTCTGTAATAAAATGTTCCTATTATCACATTTCTTTCCATGTGCTGCAGCGGTGTCAAGATGACACAATATGCCCAATGAGGAATTTTAATTCATCGATTAGACACTTACAGTAATCATTTAATGGAAAAAATCCTGCAGCTAACCTTGAAAAGAATGGCAGCCAAGATGGCCACCGCAATTGGCATCTGAAACACCTTTTCACATTCCAGAGGCAACAGGAGACACATGTCTGATGAGCCTGGACCCAAAACATAGGCTTTCTCTTGTTACTGAATTACCTAAGATTACATTCATTAACACCGTATACAAGGACATCCTGACAAATTGACTTTAAAAGAGCAAACTCCTCCAAGTGTAAATACTGGTATCCTGAAACCTGGGGAGATAGAAGTTCCTAACTTTGAATCTCTTAATAAGTGTCCAGCAAATACAGTGAGGCAGTCAGGAGACCTTCTGTCATCTATGTGAAAGCTGGGAGTTGCCCCTGGACAAAGACAGACAAGCCAGTGATTCAAACTGTGCAGAAGCAGAAGGGCTGTGTCCCCCTCTCCCTCTCCCTCTCTCCATCTCTCTGTCCAGATAACTTCGCAAGTTTGAAAACCACGTGCGGCTGTGAGCCCTCCAAGCCTACAGATTACTACAGACAGATACACCAGGGGAAGAAAGCCACCCACAAGTCTGCCTCCAAGAAAACCCTGAGCCACGTGGGTCAGCCACAAAGGGCACTTTGACCATCCAAAGACTTCAAGAATATACCTCCAGCCAGAAGACCACCGAATCATCCAACCTCACAGAATGAGTATTTTTTTTAAATTTATTTAGGACTCCAATCCAATCACAAATGTACTTCTCACTCTGTAATCTATTTGCATGTGATTCTCGTGTGAGTGTGTGCGTAAATGTGTTGTGTATTTTTTTATGGTTTTATTTAGATACGGTTTAGATTGCTAAGTATAATAAACTCACCTCTTTCCTGTTTAAACTCTAGAGAACCTGTCCGATTGGTTCCTTCACCATCACACCAAAGGGAAAAGGTAAAATACTCACTGAGATGGTTACCACATCCACTCTCTAGAAAGGGCAAACCCTATTGCGGTCAAATAAGAGGAAGGACAAGAGGAGAGATTGTGAACCCTCCTCACCTGGCTGTAACAATAGGCAAGGTTGGAGATGGAGAGAACACGGAATGAAGTCAGCTCAGCATTAAATAGCAGAGGTTGTTAACTTCCTGGTTCAGCATCAGACAATGGCCAGCGAGGGGGATGCAGATCGTGGATGGGGAATATAATTTGCGACAGAAACTGAACACAATGGTTTCAGTCTGCTCACGATATAAATTACGAGAACACTAAATCATTGAAATATGGCTTATGAATCTAATAGTTGGATACAGAGACTTACCAGGGACACCAATAATAGCGAGGTTGGGATAATAAATCGATTGAATCATCTTCAGAGCGCAAACGATCCGCTCTTCTAATGTTATCCAGTAATAATCTGCAGTGAGCCAGTAAAACCAATAGGAGAAACTCCTGCTGTCCATTGTTGTAACATTCCAATCTATTGTTCTCAGATTCTGACCTATTGTTGTAACATTCCAATCTATTGTTCTCAGATTCTGACCCATTGTTGTAACATTCCAATCTATTGTTCTCAGATTCTGACCCATTGTTGTAACATTCCAATCTATTGTTCTCAGATTCTGACCCATTGTTGTAACATTCCAATCTATTGTTCTCAGATTCTGACCCATTGTTGCAACATTCCAATCTATTGTTCTCAGATTCTGATCCATTGCTGTAACATTCCAATCTATTGTTCTCAGATTCCGACCCATTGTTTTAACATTCCAATCTATTGTTCTCAGATTCTGACCCATTGTTGTAACATTCCAATCTATTGTTCTCAGATTCTGACCCATTGTTGTAACATTCCAATCTATTGTTCTCAGATTCTGACCCATTGTTGTAACATTCCAATCTATTGTTCTCAGATTCTGACCCATTGTTGTAACATTCCAATCTATTGTTCTCAGATTCTGACCCATTGTTGTAACATTCCAATCTATTGTTCTCAGATTCTGATCTATCCTCTCCCTCTCTCTCTGGAGCTGCTGATCTCTGTTATGTTCCCGCTGACATTATGGGATAATACATTGAAAGGAGCCCCATATTAATAGACGATGGAAAACCTCCCAGTGACACAATTAGGGAGACGGACATTAACTACAGTCACTGAACAAACAGGTTCAGTTAACTCATTTCAATCTAAACGTTTTCGTACCACAATAAAGTAGATCATTTATCCGGTCTAGATAGGATATCTGAGGTTTAATGAGGAAAGGAATTGTGGAAACACAGCGGCACTGGCCAGAATCTTCGAATCCTCCTTTGATATGGGATTGGTGACAGAGGACTGGAAGGCTGTAAATGTTACACCCTATTTAAAAAGAGGAGAGGTTGGACAAACACTGTAACTACTGACCAGTCAGTCTAATGTTGATAGTTGGAAACTTCTGGAGTCCGTAACCCAGCACAAAGTATTTCTTGCCTGTAAAATCATGGTTAATAAATGACGAGCAGCATAGATAAGTTAATGGAAACTCATTTTCTCATCTTGATCGAGTTCGTTGAGGACGTAACTGTGAGTGTTAATGAGAATAGCGTGTTTCGTGTAATGGGATCATAGAGTCATCGTGAGGTTAAGGCACAGAAAGAGGCCAGTTGGAACGTTATTGCTGTGCCAAATGGTAAACGATCCACTATTCTAATCCCACCATCCAGCATTTGGCCAATAACCCTGCAGATTGTGGCACCTGAGCTGCATGTCCAGACTCCTTCTGAATGGGTTGAGTGTCCCTGCCTCAACTACCCTTTCAGGCAGTGAGTTTGAGACTCACACCAAAGCAGGGGACCCAGTCCTGAGCCTTGCAGAACGCCGCTGGAAACATCCCTGCTGACTCTAAAATACCCGTCAACAATTACCCTTTGTTTCCTGCCACTGAGCCAATTTGCTATTTCTGGGTGAACAGGTGTTTCCTCAACTCCCCTCTAATCTTTCCATCAATCATTTTAAATCTATGCCCCCTCATCACTGATCTCTGCTAATGTGATTAGACCCTTCACCTCCACTCTATCCAGGCCCCTAAAAATATATACATTTCAATCAGATCTCCCCTCAACCTTCTCTGTTCCAAGAAGAACAACCCCAGCCTATCCAATCATTCCACATAGCTGCATTTTTCCAGTCCTGGCAACATCCTCGTAAATCTCCTCTATGCCCTCTCCAGTGCAATTACATCCTTTCTGTAATGAGGTGACCAGAACTGCACAAAATATTCAAGTTATGGTCTACCCAAAGAGTTATACAGTTCCAGCATAACCTCCCTGCTTTTGTATTCTATACCTCGGCTAATAAAGGAAAGGATTCCGTATGCCTTCTTAACCACCTAATCAA
This sequence comes from Heterodontus francisci, assembly GCF_036365525.1. Lineage (NCBI taxonomy): Eukaryota > Metazoa > Chordata > Chondrichthyes > Heterodontiformes > Heterodontidae > Heterodontus > Heterodontus francisci. Next base: position 316,231 of record NW_027140397.1, read on the forward strand.
CCTGTCCTGCTACTTCGGGGATCTGTGGACATTGACTCCAAAGTTCCCTCACTTCCTCTACATTTCCTAGTATTTTCCCATTAATCGTGCATCCCTTTGCTTTGTTTGAACTCCTCAATTTGCATCGCCTCATTCTTAATCAGGTGGAATCCCATTTGCCACTTTTCTGCCATCGATATCTTCCTGCAACCGACAGCAATCCTCTTCGCTATCTACCACACGGCAAATCTGTGTGTCATCTACAAACCTCTTGATCATGCTTCTACATTTACGTCCAAGTCATTAATATATACCACAAAAAGCAGGGGACTCAGTCCTGAGCCCTGTGGAACACCATTGGAAACAGTCCGAAGGTCTGTCTGAAACAGTCCGGGGTTCCGAGGAAGGGTCACTGACCCGAAACGTTAACTCTGCTTCTCTTTCCACAGATGCTGCCAGACCTGCTGAGTGATTCCAGCATTTCTTGTTTTTGTTTCAGATTTCCAGCATCCGCAGTATTTTGCTTTTATTATATTGGAAACAGCCCTCCAGTCAATAAAACACCCATCAACAATTGCCCTTTGTTTCCTGCCAATGAGCCAATTTTGTATCATCCTTGCTGTATTTCCCTGGATTCCATGGGATTTTATTTTTTTTAACCAGTCTGCCATGTGGGACCTTGTCAAAAGCCTTGCTTAAATCCATGTAGACCACATGAACTGCACTACCCTCATCTATCTTCCTTGTTACTTCTTCAAAAAACTCACTCAAGTTGGTCAAACTGGAGCGTCCCTTAACAAATCCATGCTGACTATCCTTGATTAGCCTGTGCCTTTCTAAGAGACAGTTTATCCTGTCTCTCAGAATAGATTCCAATAATTTGCCCACTACTGAGGTTAGACTGACTGGCCTGTAATTTTTCATTCTAACCCTGGGGTCCTTTATAAACAGAGGTTCAATGTTAACAGTACTCCAATCCTCTGGCACCACACCTGTACCCAGTGAGGACTGGAAAATGATGGTCAGACCCTCTGCTATTTCTTCTCTTGCTTCTTTTAACAACATGGGATGCATTATATCTGCATCTGGTGACTTATCAACTTTCAAGGATGCTAATCCCATTAATACCTCCTCTCTCCCTAAGTATATCACATCAAATACTTCATATTCCTCCTTCTTAGCTACAATATCTGCATCATACCCCTCTTTTGTAACGTGAAACACGAAGTATTCATTAAGAACCATACCAACATCTTCCACGCCTGCACATGCATATGCAATTATGTATATACACTTATGTGAACAGACTTTCTAAAGGCCTGTGATCAAATGGCATTTCATAGACTTGTTATGAAAATGGAACACATGGATTAATGTGACAGTGATAGTGTGGATATGACACTGACTCAGGGACAGAAAGCAGAGAGAAGTAGTGAACAGACATTGTTCAGACTGTTGGAGGAGGGGGAGTATACAGTGCAATTTCTCAGGGGTCAGTATTAGAACCAGTACTCTTCCTGACATACAGATAAATAGATGCATGACAAAGACTTACGTGTGAAGAACAGAGTCTCAACATTTGCATAAGGCAGGAAAATTACAAATGTAGTAACCAGTGTGAAGGATAGTAGCTGCTTCAGGAGGACATGGACAGTCAGATGGTGAAATGAGAATACATATGGTGAATGAAATTTAACACATCGAATTGGGGAAGTGATTATTTTGTGAGGGAGAATAAGGGGAGTGAATAGAAACTAAACTGCACCATTTCAAAGATGATACCGGAGCACAGAGACTGGGTGCATATGTACACAAATCTTCAATGGTGGCCGGATAAGTTCTGAAGATTTTAAAAAGGCATCCGGGATCCTTAGCTTTATAACTAGAAGCAAAGAATTTAAAAAAAACCACAAGAACATTCTGCTAAGACTAGAAATGAATGTTTGAGTCTCAGCTGAGATATTGTGTCCAATTCTGGACACCACACTTTATGAAGATTCCAAGGCCTTGGAGATGGTACCTAGGTGTTACACTAGAATGGTAACAGGGATGAGGGACTTCAGTTTTGGGGAGAGAATCTGGGATTGTTCTCCGTAGAGCAGAGAAGCTAAAAGGGAGAGTTAATAGAGGGGCTGAAAATAATGATGTGTTTTGCTAGAATAAATAAAGAGAAGCTGGTTTCACTGGATGAAGGGTCAGTAACCAGAGAAAACAGTTTAATGTTGATTAACAAACAAACAGAGGAGAGATGAGCAGATTTTCATTTCTTTACACAGCTAGTGTTTATGATTTGGAATGCAGTTCCTGAAAGGGTTGTGGAAGCAGATTTAACAGAAACTTTCAGTCGGGAATTGGATCAATACTAACAGGGTGATTTACTGGACTGGGAGAAAAGAACAGGGGAGAGGAATCATTGAAAATGTCCTTCAAAGAGCTGGAACTGGTACGATTTGTTAAATTGTCTCCTCCTGTGCGGTGTGATTCTCTGACTGTCTGATAACAGAAACCATTGAGTACGTATCTCGTGTGTACAATTGACACTCAGCAGTTTTTAATCCAGAGATTAATTGTGACTTGTTTTCTGATGAAGACAACAGCAGAAAGACAAATACAAGGGGCTGGTGAGGTAAATTGTGTGGACAATGTGTTTATTGGGTTATGATGTCTCTCTTTGATCACAGACCTCGCCTGGTTTCAATCCGTCAATTACAAACTCGTTGCTTTTATTCCTATTTTATTTCCTGTTTATTTGTTCTCAGGATATGGGTGATACTGACAAGGCCAGCATTTCTTCCTCATCCCTGGCTACCATGAGAAAATTGCGATTCTTGAACCACTGCAGTCCCTGTGGTTCTAACAAATAAAATAACATTTAGTATTTTGATGAGACAGTTTCATCAATGGGCATTTCAGAATGAGTTAGGTTTGAACATGAGGATGAGAGTTTTGAAATCAAGATGTTGCCAGAGCAGGGGCCAATGTAGGTCAACGAGCACTGGAGTGATGGATGAACGGGACTTGCTTTGAGTTTAGATACAGGCAGCAGAGTTTTAGATGAACAAATATTTGTGGCAGAATCCGTACAGGTTAGATGCAGAGTAAAGCTGACTCTACACTGTGCCCATCAAACACTGCCATGAAAGGTACAGCACGGCTAAGATACAGAATAAAGCTCACTCTGCACTGTCCCCCATTAAGTACTCCCAGGACAGGTACAGCACTGGGGTTGGCTGCTGCCTAATTGGAGGTGCTGAGTAGTTAACGAGGTTCAGCTGACTGAGGCTGTGTGAAGAGGCTGGAAGTTGTGTGACTGCTGCAAGAAGGAGAAACTGAGATTGAAGGAAAGGTTTTTCCACATTGTCAACAGGAGTCTGGGGAAAGAGGAGGGCAGAGCAGCTAATTAGATAGCTATTTCAAAGAGACAGTACTGACACAATGGGCCGAAAAGCCTCCTTCTGTGCTGCACCAATCTCTAATTCTATGAACAAGAGACAGAGAGTGAAGTGAGTGAGGGACAGAGAGAAAAAACGTGAAAGATGGAAAGGTCAATAGGAAGTGCGAAAAAATCGTGTTTGCATCACTTTTTCAGCAGAGGAGTCATGATTTGCCCGTCCCCGTTCCTGTTGAGACAGGTGACACACAAACATCCTGCTGCCTCCTCATTTCCATGCATTCTATGTACACCACAAAGCGACCAGCGCTGCTGTCTGTCTGCAAGCTTAACAGGGGCCTAACTGTTTGGGAGGCTGGCTCGTGTTTCAGCCAGGCTTCAGCTCTTCAAGGCAGTCTGTCCCTCTTAACGGGAAGTTGCACTGAATCACAGGAGGCTGCTGTTGCTGATTGGGAATGCTGCAAACGGAGACAAGGCAAATGTAATACTACGACAGAGAGAGGGCTCTGTTGTTCACGGATGTGATGCTGGAGGCCTTAGCCATGGTGGGTGACAGGAGGAGAGAGGCCATGTTTCCCTGGGGTGGGCTGGAGACCCTCCAGGAACGTCCTCCGAATGGAATGGGAGCAGGTGGCCAGGGAGATCAATGCAAGAAGTCTGGCCCCGAGGACTTGGCAGCAGAGCCAGAAGAAGTTTAATGAGTTCACACGGGTCACACAATGTCAGTGAATTCATCTTCACATGGCTTCTCCTACCCCCAACATCACCAACCTCTCACACTGCTCAATGTACCACACCCCCATCACTCACCCATCAGTAGTCCCTAACACTCAGGACTCACACCTAACATTCACATACTCCATCTCACCTTCACACACATTCCACTTATACCAGCTTCACACCCACCCCTCACTGCCTCCACGTTCCTGCAGCTACTCAACTGTGCCAAGAACATCACCCAAACACAGTGCAACACAATCACTGACATTCTGCCCTCTCTCTTACAGAACATGGTGGCCGACAATCACAGGGAGCAGCAGTGAACCGGCGGGGACCAGGCAGACCTTCATCCCCTGAGCCTGAGGGAGGAGATGGTTCTTCACATCATGGGACCGGCTGTGACAGAGCCCATAGCATCCGGCATCACCGAGAGTATTCAGGATGATGCTATGTTCTGGCCTTATGTCTCTTCTTAACTCCCAACTGCCCCTCGTCCTGCTGTCTGGGATGATGTACAAGCTGCAGATGGTGGGACCATGAAGCTCCAGCTTTCCAACCCACCCCCAATCCCTCACCCCAACCCTCCCCCTCTGATTTTATACTTTCCAGTCATAACCCAAATCTGCCAGCTTCCCAGTCACAGCAGATCCAGGAGACAGAGAGAGAGAGAGAGCAGCACAGCACTGATGGTGAAACCCCATCACTTGGTCTGATACTCATAGTTATCAGATCAAATACTTACACTGTGTGGACCTTAGATGCTGGTATAGAGTCGGAATCTGCACATGGTGAGTCACCGAGCACGAGTGAGGTGCAGCCAGGCCAGGGGGAAAGGATAGCTCATGTGTCAGCTCACCGGAGGGTGAGGTCACAAACGTGTTATAATACACAGGACTCAGATGTGAACATTGCTGGAACAGCATACAGGAGAATGCTGATCGACATGTACACTGAGATACTTTGTCCATTGACAGGCCTGTCAGACAGTCTCTTATCACTGTCTCGGAACATGGAGGAGTCCGGCTCCAACATGGCACAGGACATTGCACAGAGTTTGAAGCCCATACTTTCCCCTTTGGAAGTGGTCACTAACTCCATGACAGCAGTAGCGGACTTAGCCCTGATACAGTGTCTGGTGAACATTGTCTCAGCTTCCACTGCAGCACAGACAGCAGACTCCCAACGTCTCAGTGCTGCAGTGGAAGCTCAGCCTGAGGTCATGAGATCCATGCTTGCTGCCATGCAGGATCAGACTGCTGCCATCATGGCTGTGGATCTCAGTGTTCAAAGGGGTTTGCAGGATCTCACAGCAGTCCAGCAATCTGTGATCCAGTAGATTACTAGGATTACTGATGTGTCGCCCCGTGGGAGTGACAGTGTCTCCGTGGAGCATGAACCTGCTGTCCTCTCTCAGGATGACAGTATTTGTTCTCACATCACTGTCACTACACCAGTGTCCTTGCTGTTACCCATCAGCCAGCCAAGGCTGCTGCTGTCCATGTCGAGGTGGTGCAGTCTGAATCCGAGGCCTCAAGGCCCAGAGCTGCTCGAGGACGTCCTGCAAGGCAATCTGCAGTCTCCCCCAGGGAAAGTCAGCAACCTTCCACCAGCCATGCTGCAGTCATTGGGGAAACATTGTGTAGGAGCACTGGGCAAGTCGAGGGAACCCACAAGACAGGCACTACAATGGTGAATAGTTCAGATTTGTTTGTAAAATTGAATACGTTGGATAAAGATGTTAATGAAAAGGTTTTTGTTGGTGTTTTTTACTGCAGGATGGCGACCAAGAGAACACTGTGATGGAGCGTCTCAGATGGGTGTAATGGTGGAGAATCGGGGATCCATGGTGGGAAAGGGAAGATGTACTGGGCATGCTCACACACCAAATGCACTTTAATGGAGTGAGAGATCTTTAAGTTCCTGTACCTCTCCCCATTGACATGGGGACCCCACATAGACACCTACACCATCAGGAATCCCGCTATCCTGACAAAGCCACGGGATCTCTCATCCTGCTTCTCCCTGCTGAGGGAGAAAATGATGACATAGATGGTCACCCTCACCTCCCAGAATTATCAATGGACAAGGCACAGGCCTCGCAACTACTGGTCAGTTAGTGTAACATCAGTGGTGATTAAGGTTTTAGAAACTATAATCAGAGAAAAAGGACAACACACACTTGGAGAGGTTTGTGTTATGTAAGCATTGTCAGCACGGATTTCTAAAAGACAGATCAAACTTGACTGAACTAATTGAATTTATTTGATGAAGTAACAGAGAGGTTTGATGAAGGGAATGTGGTGGATGTTGTATACATGGATTTTATGAAATTATTTGATAAAGTACCACACAAAAGTTTGGCGAACAAAATTGAAGTTCATGCATTCGCATCCAATTGGATCAAATATTGTCAAGGACAGAAAAGTGTGGGTTGTGGGAAATGGTTGTTTTTCAGACTGGAGGATTGTAGACAGTGATGTTCCCCAATGGTCAGTGCTAAGAGCTTGGAATACAGAGTAGAATATCAAAATGTTCCGATCTTGGAGCAGGTGAACGGGAGGATGTTGCAAACCGCCTGCAACAGGATATAGATAGGCTGGCAGAATGGACAGAGAAATGGCAGGCAGAATTTAATACAGAGGTGTGTGAGGTGATCTATTTTGTCAGAAGGAATAGGAAGGCAATATAGACTTAATGGCACATTTCTAAAGATTGTGCAGGAACATCGGGACCTGGGCTCCATAGGCATTGATCTTTGAAGGTGCCAGGACATATTAGGACACTGTTTAGCAAAGCATATCAGGTCATGGGCTTCATCATTAGAGGCAAAGATACAAAAGGAGGGAAGTTATGCTGAAACTTTATAAAGCTTTGGTTAGGCCCCAACTAGAGAACTGTGTTCAGTTCTGGTCACCACACTTTAGGAAGGATGTGAAGGTCCTTGAGAGGGTGCAGAGGAGATTTACCAGAATGGTTCCAAGGATGGGAGTTTAGTTACAAGGTTAGTTTGGAGAAGATGGAGTTGTTCTCCCTGGAGTAAAGGAGATTGAGAGAGATTTGATAGAGGTGAACAAGATTATGATAGGCTTAGAAAAGATAGACAAGGAAAAACTGTTACCATCAACTGATAAAATATGGACTAGGGGACACAGATGGAAGGTTTTGGGTAAGAGATGCAGGGGTAATATAAGGAAGAACCTTTTTACGCAGTGGATGGTAATGAGTTGAATTCACTGTCCATGAGGGCGGTGGAAGCTGAGACAATCAATGATTTCAAAAGGAAACTGGATGGGCACTTGAAGGAAATGAAATTGCAGGGATACAGGTATTGAGTGGGAGAGTGGGACTGACTGGATTGTTCCACAGAGAGCTGGCACAGAGGGGCCGAATGGCCCCTTTCTGTGTCGTAAATGTCTCTATCAATCTCTGTGAATCTATGTTGGATATGTCTTCTGCTCCTCTCTGGAAAGATCCAGATAAATAGAAGTTCAATAAAACTGTGACCTTAACAGCCACTGACAGCTCTGTCCTCACCCTGGTGTGAGGCTCCAGGTCGTGTTACAGGAGGTGACACAGCTCTGTGACCATCTCCTTATTGAATCAGAGTCACCCACACACTGCTCCGGGGTTAGGTGTTGGTAGGAAAAGTGCTCTTGGAAAACACGGGGTGGGTAGGGCAGAGCCCCCTCCTTCTCCCTCTTTACAGAGCAGCCCCTCTCTGCAACCTCTGCTCCATTTGTTGGTCATGTCATAGACCCAGAGACACTGTAACTACAGTCCCCATTCCTTGTCCAGACTTGGGTCACCAAATCCTCTGTCTTCCCTGAATGTCTCTAGCAGCTCACAACACAACCTCCAGAAAACCATCCACAGGACCTCCACTAACTTAACAATGGCAGAAGTATGTCAAAAGCCCCTCACCTGTAAGTTGGATGCCTGGTCCTTTTAAATAACACTAGAGGGGGTTCCTCGTGCTGCTGAATGTATGTTCAGCTGAGAGTGAATAACACAGGCGGTCAGTGGACATGCACAGACCAAGTTTCAAAGACGTACATCAAAGCTGCCGGAATGGATGATCGACACCATATTCAGACCCACCCTCAAAGGAACAACACATATATGGTACGATTGAGCTAGAGCCCTGCCCAGATTGGGACACTGTGCTGGCCACACTAGAAGTGGCCGGCTGTGAAGATAGACTAACAGCAGATAGACGATACGACCGGGCTGGAGCTCTGCCCAGCATGGGGTATTGAGCAGGCCGCACTCAAAGTTCACATCTCTTTATGGATCACAGCTTCTGCACTGTCAGCACCAGTAGTGCTGTGAAGTCTAAAATCGTGGATCAGGTCAGATACAAAGGGAAAGAAATTCACTTTAAAAGGAGATTTGGAAAAGATTGAAATAAAAAGATTTTCAGGAACATGGGAATGGGACTAATTAGAGGGGTGAGGGCATGGAGCGAGTTTAAACACAAGAATGAGAATATTAAAATTAAGGTGCTGCCAGACCGGGAGCCAATGTAGATCAGTGAGAACAGGGCTGATGGGTGATCGGGATTTGGTGTGAGTTAGGATACAGGCAGCAGAGTTCTAGATGGGCTGTGGTTTATGGAGGTTTTTAACAGGGAGGGTGACCAGGATAGAATTGGAATAGTCAAATGTGGATTTAACAGTGACAGGGACGAGGGTTCATGCAGCAGATGGGCTGAAATATTGGGCAGGGTGAAGTTTGTATTTGACAGATCGGGGATGGACTTCATGATGGAGATCAATGACGTTGGCTTCAGTCTTCCCAAAATTTACATTGCAGACAAACATTTCAGTGAAACAGGGTTCACAGATCTCCTAGCCTGAAATAGAGACAACAACAGCAGCAAAGATGAGAGTAAATGACAGGAATTTGTAATACAGTTCAGAGCAGTTTACAGAGCTAATAGCTGGAGATATTCACCAGGAATAACAACGGCAGCAAGATGGGCAGAGTAAATTACAGGAGCAGTAATGCAGTTAAGCATGGTTTATAGAAATAATAGCTAGATAGAGAGACCTACCAGGGACACCAATAATAGCCAGGATGGGATAGTAAATGTATTGAATAATCTTCAGTGCGCGGTCGATACGATTGTTTAATGACATCCAATCATAATATGTAGAAAGATAGTAAAGATCCGACGATAAACTCCTGTCCATTGTTGTAACATTCCAATCTATTGTTCTCAGATTCTGACCCATTGTTGTAACATTCCAATATATTGCCCTCAGTTTCTGATCTATCCTCTATCTCTCTCTGGAGCTGCTGATCTCTGTTAGTGCTGATTTTCCCGCTGACACTATGTTATAACACATTGAAAGGTACCCCTTATTAATAGAAAATGGAAAACTTCCAGTGACACAATTAGGATCCATGGAGACTGACATTAATTACAGTCACGGAACAAACAGATTCCGTTAACCCTTTTCAATCCAACACTTTTTGTACCACAATAAAGTAGACCATTTACCGAGTCTGGATGGGATGTATGAGGGTTGCTGAGGGAAGGAATGGTGGGAATAGCAGAGGCCCTAGCCAAAATCTTCCAATTCCCCTTGGATATGGGCGTGATGACAGATTTACACAGGCTTGCCACTCTCTGGGTGAAGAAATTTCTCCTCATTTCAGTCCTGAGAAGTTTACCCCGTATCCTTAGACTATGACCCCTGGTTCTGGACTCCCCCACCATCAGGAACATCCTTCCTGCATTTACCCTGTCAAGCCCTGTTAGAATTTTATAGGTTTCTATGAGATCCCTCCTCGTTCTTCTGAACTCCAGCGAATTTAATCCTAACCGACTCAATCTCTCCTCATACGTCAGTCCCGCCATCCCTGGAATCAGTCTGATAAACCTTCGCTGCACTCCCTCTATAGCAAGAGCATCCTTCCTCAGATAAGGAGACCAAAACTGCACACAACATTGCCGCTGTGGCCTCACCAAGGCCCTGTATAATTGCAGCAAGACATCCCTGCTCCTGTACTCGAATCCTCTCGCGATGAAGGCCAACATAACATTCACCTTTTTTACCGCCTGTTGCACTTGCATGCTACCCTTCAGCGACTTGTCTGCGAGAACACCCCGGTCTCGTTGCATATTTCACTCTCTGAGTTTATAGCCATTCAGATAATAATGTGACTTCCTGCTAACCTCACATTTATCCACATTATACAGCATCTGCCATGCATTTTCCCACTCACTCAACTTGTCCATCTCACCCTGAAGCCTCCCTGCATCCTCCTCACAACTCACCCTCCCACCCCGTTTTGTGTAATCTGCAAATTTGGAGATATTACAATTAGTTCCCTCATCGAAATTATTAATGTCTATTGTGAATAGCTGGGGTCCTAACACTGATCCCTGCGGTACCCCACTAGTCATTGCCTGCCATTCAGAAAAAAGAACGGTTTACTCCGACACTTTGTTTCCTGTCTGCCAACCAATTTTCTATTTATCACAATACATTACCCCCAATCACATGCATGTTAATTGCATATGCTAAGCTCTTAGGTGGGACTTTGTCGAGAGCCTTCTGAAAGTCCACTGTCTCCCCCTCATCAACTCTACTAGTTACACCCCCGAAGAATTCTATTAGGTTTATCAAGCATGGTTTCCCTTTCGTAAATCCATGATCTGTCCGATTCTACCACTATTCTCCAAGTGCTCTGCTATAAAATCTTTGATAATGGTCTCTAGAATTTTCCCCACTACCGACGTCAGGCTGACTGGTCTATAATTCCCTGCTTTCTCTCTCCCTCCCTTTTTAAATAGTGGGGTTACATTAGCTACCCTCCAATCTATAGGAACTGTTCCAGAGTCTATAGAATCTTGGAAGATGACTACCAATGCTTCCACTTTTTCTAAAGCCACTTCTGTAAGTACTGTGGGAAGCATTCTATCAGGCCCTGGGGATTTATCGGCCTTCAATCCCATCAATTTCCCCAACACCATTTCTCTACAAATACTGATTTCCTTATGTTCCTCTCTCTCACTAAACCCTGTGTTCTCCAACATTTCTGGTATGATATTTGTGTTCTCCGTTGTGAAGGCAGAATCAAAGTATCCATTTAGTTGGTCAGCCATTTCTTTGTTCCCCATAATAAATTCCCCTGTTTGACTGTAAGGGACCTACTTTTGTCTTCACCAATCTTTTCCTCTGCACATAGCTATAGAAACTTTTACAATCAGTTTTTATGTTCCCCACAAGCTTACTCTCGGACACGATTTTCCTCTTCTTAATCAATCCCTTGGTCCTCCTTTGCTGAATTCGAAACTGCTCCCAATCACCTGGTCTGTTGTTTTTTTCTGGCAAATTTGTATGCGTCTTCCTGGGATCTAATGCTATCTCTAATTCTCCTTGTCAGCCATGGTTTGGCTACCTTTCCCGTTTTACTTTTGCACCAGACAGGAGTAAACAATTGTTGCAGTTCATCCATGCACTCTTTGAATTTTTGCCATTGCCGATCGACCGTCATTCCTTTTGGTAACGTTTCCCAATCCATCATAGCCAACTCGAGCCTCATACCTTCGTAGTTTCCTTTCTTAACGTTCAGGACCCTAGTCTCAGAATCAACTAGGTCACTCTCCACGTTGACGAAGAATTCTATCATATTATGGTCGCTCATCCCCAAGGGATTTCGCACCACTAGACTGTCAATTATTCCTCTCTCATTAAACGATACCCAATCTAGGATGGCCTGTTCTCTAGTTGGTTCCTCAACGTATTGGTCCAGAAAACCATTTCGTACACACTCAAGGAATTCCTCCTCTACAGTATTGTGACCAATTTGATTTGTCCAATCTATAAGCAGATTAAAGTCACTCATAATTACAGATGTTCCCTTATCGCATGCATCTCTAATTTCCTGTTTAATGCCATTCCCAACATCACCACTACAGTTTGTGGGGTCTATATGCAACCCCCACGAACGTTTTCTGTCCGTTAGTGTTTCTCAGCTCTACCAATACATATTCGACATCGTCAGAGCTAATATCCTTCCTCACGATTACGTTAATTTCCTCTTTAACCAGCAATGCAACTCCAATGGGGCTGAAAATAGGCCGTTTTACTGATGGTGTGAATATTTGGTCGGAATTTCATCTCAAGACATCTCAAGGTGAACTATGTAACCAAGTTTGTGAACAGTTTGGCTTGCTCTCAAACATTTACAAAGCAGAAGGATCGAGATAGGAAATGTTTGGAACGGAGATAGAAAAAAATGGCTTCAATCTTCTCAATATGTATTTGGCTTTGCTGATGTGTGTTGTGATACAATTTCGAAGGACGAAAGAGGACAGACAATACAAGTAAAATGATACAACTATAAAGGTGGTGAAATAACAGAGACACCTGGGGTGTTTGTACACAAATCTTTGAAGGTGGTCGGAAAGACTAACGAAACCGTTAATAAATATATGGGATCCTAGGTTTGATAAATAGAGGAAAAAAGAGCAAAAGCAAGGACATTATGTGAAGCATATAGAAAATACTAGTTCGGTTCCACCTGGAGTCTTGTATCAAATACCAGAAACCACACTTTAGGAAGGACATGGAGCCTTCGGAGAGGGGACAGAACTATTTTACTAGAATTTGTGCAGGCATGAGGGATTACAGTTATGTAGCTGATGTTGTTCACCTTAGAGCAGAGATCTTTCAGAGGAGATTTGATTGAGGTCTTTAACATTAGGAAGGGTTTAGATAAATTAAATAAAGAGAAACTGTTTCCAATGTCCAAGGGGCCGTTAACCAGAGACACAGATTTAAGGTGATTGGTAAAAGAAGCAGATATGGGGATTTTTGTTTCTGAGTGGTTTGGATTTGGGATGCACTGTCTGATAGGCTTATGGATTCAGATTCAATAGTAGATCCCAAAAGGGAATTGGATAATATCTGAAGCAGAGAAAATGCAAAGATATAGTGAAAGAGCCAGGGAGTGGGACTAACTGGATTGCTCTTTGAAAGGGCCAGCACAGATTTGATGGGTCGAATGACCTCATTATGTCTGTGGTATTCTATGTTTCTATGATTGTAGCTGCCTCTACTTTCACAATATTCCTATCCTTTCACCAGGCGTTTGATAAAGTAACACATAGCAGCCGTGTTACCAAATTAGAAACACATGGGATTAAAGGGCCAATGTCAGCCGTGGCTCAGTTTGTAGCTCTCTCCCCTTTCAGTCACAAGCTTCTAGGATCAAGTGTCACTGCAGGACTTGATCACAAGAATCAAGGCTGACACTGTAGTGCAGTCCTGAGGGTGTGTTGCACTGTCAGAGGTGCCATATATCGAATGAAACGTTAAACCAAGGCCCCGGCTGCCCTCCCATTTGGATGTTAAAGATCCCATGGGATTATTTCGAAGAACAAGGGAATTCTCCCCAGTGTCCTGATCAGTATTTACCCTTCAATCTACATCACAAAAACAGATCTGATCATCATCACATTGTTACTTGTGGGATCTTGCTGTGTAGAAATTGGCTGCCCTGTTTCCTACATTATGAAACTGACTAAGTGTTAAGAAGTATTAATTAATTGGAAGTCACTTTGGGATATGCAGTGGTCATGAAACACGTTACATAAATGGGCGACTGTTCTTTTATTTACAATGCCCGCATGCAGGAAATTAGCTCAGTGACAGAAAGCAGAGAGTATCGGAGAATGGTTATTGTTCAGTCTGGAGGGAAGTACACTGTGGGATTCCCCAGTGTCACAGTTGGGATCACTGTTGCTGTTTGTTATTGCCGTTGCGTTGTGTCCAGACGGGGTAATGTCAAACTTTTCAGGTGGACGGAAGCTCAGAAATGTTAATAAACAGTGAGAAGGATAGTAACAGACTTCAGGAGGACAGAGACTGACTGGTGAAATGGGCAGGAACATGGCAGATGTAATTTAACACAGTGAAGTGTGAAGTGAGACATTTGGGTAGGAAGTATGTGGCGAAACAATATAAACTAAATATAGGGCGGCACAGTGGCGCAGTGGTTAGCATCGCAGCCTCACAGCTCCAGAGACCCGGGTTCGATTCCTGGTACTGCCTGTGTGGAGTTTGCAAGTTTTCTCTGTGTCTGCATGGGTTATCTCCGGGTGCTCCTGTTTCCTCCCACAAGCCAAAAGACTTGCAGGTTGATAGGTAAATTGGCCATTATAAATTGTCACTCGTATAGGTAGGTGGTAGGGAAATATAGGGACAGGTGGGGATGTTTGGTAGGAATATGGGATTAGTGTAGGATTAGTAGGTGGTTGATGTTCGGCACAGACTCGTTGGGCCGAAGGGCCTGTTTCAGTGCTGTATCTCTAATCTAAATGATACCATTATCAAGTGGGTGCAGGAGTAGAGAGACCTGGGGTGTACACACACAGATTTTTGAAGGTAACATGTAGTATCTTTGGTGTTGGAGAGAGACACACAGAGTAAAAAATCTCAGGAGGAAATGCTGATGTTTATACATCATTGGTTCGGTCCCAGCTAGAGAATTGTGTCCAATTCTGTTCACCACGGTTTGGTAAGGATGTCAAGGACTTAGTGAATATACTGAGGTGATTTACAAGAATGGTACCAGGGATCTGGGAATACAGTTACGTGGAGAGATTGGAAAAGTTGGGATTGTTCTCTTTAGAGCCATGAAGGGCAAGGGGAGATTTGATATAAAATTCTAAATCATGAAGGGTTTTGATAGGGTAATTAATGTGAAACGGTTTCCAGTGTCAGAAAGTTCAGTATTAAGAAGACACAGATTGAAGGTAATTGACAAAGAACCAGAGGTGAAATGAGGAGAACTTTCTTACACAGCGAGTTGTTGGGATCTGGAATTCACTGCCTGAAAACATGGTGGAAGCAGATTCAATAATATCTTTCAAAAGGGAATTTAACAAATACTTGAAAATGGGAAAACACGCAGGAGTCTGGGGAAAGGGGAGGGGGCGTGGAACTAAGTAGATAGCTCTTTCAAAGGGACAGCACTGACACAATGGGCCGACAGACCTCCTTCTGTGGTGCATCAATCTCTGATTCGATGAGCAAGAGACAGAAAGTGAAGAGAGGGAGAGAGAGGGAGCAAATGTGAAAGATGGAAAGGGAAATAGCAAGAACGAGAAAATCCGGCTTTCGTCCCTTTTTGGGCAGAGGGATCATGATCTGCCTGTGTCCGTTTCTGTTGAGGCAGGTGACACACAAAGCTCCTGTCTCCTCATTTCCATGAAATCTACGTGTCGCCCATGGTGACCCGCGCTGCTGTCTGTCTGCACGCTTAACAGAGACCTAACTGTGTGTGAGACTAGATGGTCTTTCAGCCAGCATTCAGCATTTGAAGGCACTCTGTCCCTCTTAAAGGGAAGCTGCACTGAATCACAGGAGGCTGCTGCTGCTGACTGTGAATGCTGCAATTGGAGACAAGGTAAATGGAATACTGGGACAGAGAGAGGGCTGTTTGGTTCACGCATGTGGTGCTGGAGGCCTTAGTCATGGAGGATGATAGGAAAAGAGAGACCCTGTTTCTGTGGGGTGGGGTGGAGACCACGAGGAACTCCCTCTGAAGGGAATGGGAGCAGGCGGCCAGGGAGGTCAATGCAAGAAGTCTGGCCCCGAGGAACTGGCAGCAGAGCCAGAAGAAGTTTAATGAGTTCACACGGGTGGTCAATGTCAGTGAATTCATTTCCACATGACATCTCCTACCCCCAACATCACCAACCTCTCACACTGCTCAATGTACCACATCGCCATCACTCACCCATCAGCAGTCCCTAACACTCAGGACTCACACCTAACTTTCAGATACTCCACCTCACCCTCACACACGTTCCACTTATACCAGCTTCACACCCACCTCTCACTGCCTCCACATTCCCCAGCTATTCAGCTATGGCAGGGACATCACCCAAACACAGTGCAACACAATGACTGACATTTTGCCCTCTCTCTTACAGGACAAGGTTTCCCATAATCACCGGGGCCGCATTGAACCGGCGGGGACCAGGCTTACCTTCATCCCCTGAGCCTGAGGGAGGAGATGGTTCTCCATATCATGGGACCGGCTGTGACAGAGCCCGTATCATCCGGCATCACCGAGAGTATTCAGGATGATTTTACGTTCCTGCCTTATGTCCCTTCTTAACTCCCACCTCACCCTCATCCTGATGTCTGGGATGATGTACAGGCTGCAGATGGGGGGACCATGAAACTCCTGCTTTCCATCCCACCCCCAATCTCTCACCCAACACCCCCCTTCTGAGTTTATACTTTCCAATACTTTTCTGGGCGGCACAGCGGAGCAGTGGTTAGCACCGCAGCCTCACAGCTCAAGGGACCCGGTTTCGATTCTGGGTACTGTCCATGCGGAGTTTGCAAGTTCTCCCTGTGACCGCGTGGGTTTTCACCAGGTGCTCCGGTTTCCTCCCACAGCCAAAGCCTTGCAAGTGATAGGTAAATTGGCCATTACAAATTGCTCCTAGTGTAGGTAGGTGGTAGGGAATATGGGATTACTGTAGGGTTAGTATAAATGGGTGTTTGTTGGTCGGCACAGACTCGGTGGGCCGAAGGGCCTGTTTCAGTGCTGTATCTCTAAATAAATAAATAAATAAAACAATGATAACATAAAACTGCCAGCTTCCTAGTCACAGCAGATCCAGGAGACAGTGAGAGAGAGCAGCAGCACTGCACTGATGGTGAAACCCCATCACTTGGTCTGATACTCACAGTCACCAGATCAATTACTTACACTGCGTGCATCTTAGAGGCTGGCAAAGAGTCGGAATCTGCACGGGGTGAGACACCGAGCACGAGTGAGCTGCAGCTACGCCAGGGGGAAAGGATAGTTGATGTTTCAGCTCACCAGAGGGCGAGGTCACAAACGAGTTATAATACACAGGACTCAGATGTGAACATTGCTGGAACAGCATACAGGAGAATGCTGATGGACATGTGCACTGAGTTACTTTGTCCATTGACAGGCCTGTCAGACAGTCTGTTATCATTGTCTCGGAACATGGAGGAGCCCGGCTCCAACATGGCACAGGAGCTTGAAGCCCATTCTTTCCCCTGTGGAAGTGGTCACTAACTCAATGACAGCACTAGCGGATCCAGTCATGATACAGTGTCTGGTGATCATTGTCTCAGCTTCCACTGCAGCTTAGACGGAAGACACCCAACGTCTCAGTGCTGCAGTGGAAGCTCAGATTGAGGACATGAGATCCATGTTTGCTGCCATGCAGGATCAGACTGCTATCATCATGGCTGTGGATCTCAGTGTTCAAAGGGGTTTGCAGGCTCTCACAGCAGTCCAGCAATCTGTGATCCAGTAGATTACTAGGATTACTGAGGTGTCGCCCTATGGGAGTGAGAGTGTCTCCGTGGAGTATGAACCTGCTGTCCTCTCTCAGGATGACAGTATTTGCTCTCCCTTCACTGTCACTCCACCAGTGTTCTTGCTGTTACCCATCAGCCAGCCAAGGCTGCGACTGCACATGTCGAGGTGGTGCAGTCTGAATCCGAGCCCGCAAGGCCCAGAGCTGTTCGAGGACGTCCTGCAAGTCCATCTGCAGTCTCCTCCAATGAAAGTCAGCAGCCTTCCACCAGCCATGCTGCAGTTACTGGGAAACACTGTGTAGGAGCAATAGGCAAGTCGAGGGAACCCACAAGACAGGCACTAAGGGAATACACAAGGGTGAATAGTTCCGTTTAGTTTGTATAATTGGATGTGTTGTTGGATAAATATGTTATGAAAAGGTTTTTGTTTGTGTTATTATTGCAGGATGCTGACCAAGGGGACACTGCGATGGGGCGTCTCAGATGGGTGTAATGTTGGAGAATGGGGAATCCATGGTGGGAAAGGGAAGTTGTCTTATGGGAACCGGTATCTTAGTAGACACTCTCCTACAGCCTGTCCGGGTCGAAGGCATCCAGGAAATATCCTCCATTCCTCCTCCTCCTGATGTGGCCTCCAGATTCCTGGTGCGATTGTAATGTAAAGATTGGGGTAATCATTGTCTCAGAGGAGCTGCATATTTTTCTATACAGATTCCTGATGGTCATGGGAATGTCTGACTGCTTCAGAATGAAGGTATGGTGGCTGCTGCCAGGATAGTGGACACTCACCAACATGATGTACTGGGCATGCTCACACACCATTAATGGAGTGAGAGATCTTTCAGTTCTTGTCCCTCTCCCCGTTGACTTGGGGGCCCCGCAGAACCACCTACACCATCAGGAATCCTGCTATTCTGACAAAGCCACGGGATCTCTCATCCTACTTCTCCCTGCTAAGGGAGCAGACAGTATTATTCACCTCACCCGACATAGGTGGCCTCCGTCACACAGCAGATATATCAATGGACAACACACAGGCCTCACAACTACAGGCCAGTTCGTCCTAAATCAGTGGTGGGAAAGGTTTTAGAATAATAATCAGGCGATAAAACAACAGACATCTGGAGAGGTTTGAGTTAATTTAGGATAGCCAGTATAGATTTACAAAAGGAAAGTCATGTTTGTGAAATATAATTGAATTTTGTAATGATGTCACATAGAAGGTTGCTGAAGGGAATGTGATGGATGTTGTCTATATTGGTTTGAACAATGTGTTTGATAAAATACCACATAAAAGGTTAATTACCAACATTGAGTCTCATGGAATGGGCTGGTCAGTGTCCAATTGGATAAAAGATGGATAATGTATAGAAAACAGTGTATCATAGTAAATGACAGTTTTTCAGACTGGAAGATGTTAGACAGTGGATGTTCCCCCAGGGTCAGTGCGAGGGCCATTGTTTTATTTTGCTATGCATAAATGACTTGGATCTTGGAATACAGAGTAGAATTTCAAAATCTGTCTCTGATACCAAACTTGGAGCTGTGACAAACAGTGAGGATATTCAGAACCACCTGTGACAGGACATAGATACTGATTAGAATGGGCAGACAAGTGGCAGATGGAAATGTGAGACAAGTGTGAGGTGAGACATTTTGACTGAAAGGATAGGAAGGCAATATGGGTGATAATTGTAAACAGTGTGCAGGAACAGACAGACTTGTGGGGGCATCGATCTTTAAAGGTGACAGGACATATTGAGAGATTTGTTAGTAAAACACATATAATCGTACATTTCAAAAATAGAGGTATTGAATACAAAAGCAGGGAAATTATGATGAGCGTTTAAAATCTCTGGTTAGGTCTCAGCTGGACTATTGTGTCCACTTCTGGCCACCACACTTCAGAAATATTGTAAAGCTCCTTGAAATGGTGCAGAGGAGATTTAACAGGATGGTTCCAGGGATGGAGGATTTTAGTTCCAAGGTTAGTTTACAAGATTATGACAGGTTTAGATAATTTAGACAATGCAAAACTGTTCCCATTAACTGATGGAAGAAGGACTAGGGGCACGGATTGAAGGTTATGGTCAAGATATGCAGGGTGAATGTGTGGAAGAAATTATTTCTTATGCAGCGGGTGTTAATGATCTGGAACTCACTGCCAACAAGTGTGGTGGAAGCAGAGATAATCAATGATTTCAAATGAAAGCTGGTGGGGACCTGAAGGAAATGAATTTGCTACAGGGATTGAGCGGGGCAGTGGGACTGACTGGATTGTTCCATGGAGAGCCAGCATGGACATGTTGGGATGAATGGCCTCCTTCGATGTCGTACATGACTCGATGTTGGATACGTCTACTGCTCTTGTCTGGAAAGATCCAGATACATAGAAGTTCAATGAAACTGTGACTTTAACAGCCACTGGCAGCTCCGTCCTCACCCTGGTGTGAGGCTCCAGGTCGTGTTACAGGAGGTGACACAGCTCTGTGACCACCTTATTGAATCAGAGTTACCTCACACACTGCTCCTGGGTTAGGTGTAGTTATGAAAAGTGGTCTTGGAAAACTCTGAGTGGGTAGGGCAGAGCCCCCTCCTCCTCCCTCTTTACAGAGCTTCTCCTCTCTGCAGCCTCTGCTCCATTTTTTGGTCATGTTACAGACCCAGAGACACTATAACTACTGAGAGTGAGTAACACATGCGGTCAGTGGACATGCACAGACCAAGTTTCAACGACATACATCAAAGTTGCTGGAATGGCTGATAGATGTCACATTTAAATCCCTCCTTACACCACGAGCACGTGCTTGGTGAACTGGGGCTAGAGCCCTGTGCAGCATTGAGCACTGGAAGTGACCAGCAGCTTAGCTCGTACCATTTTAAGAATCCAAACTTCCATGGCGTTGGGCCCAGTGATGCTGAAGAGCTGAAAATCATTGCCAGGAGTAGATATAGAGAGGAAGACCATATGACCGTATGAATTCGGAGCAGAAGTAGGCCATTCAGCCCATCGAGCCTGCTCCACCATTTAATATGATCATGGTTGATCTGTTTCTGTCTCGAATTCCACACTCCCATTTACTCCCGATAACCTTTGATTCCCTTGCCCAACAAGTATCTATCTACCTCTGCCTTAAAAATATTCAATGCCCCCGCCATCACCAACTTCAGAGGCAGAGTGTTCCAAAGTCACACAACCCTCTGAGAGGAAAAAAATCTCCTCATCTCTGCCCTAAAAGTGCGATCCCTAACTTTCAAACAGTGCCTTTTCAAACAGTTACTTTAAAAGAGAAATTGAAGAAAAGACTTCATGGCAAAAGATTGGCAGGAATATAGGAATTATGTCGGGGAATTGGAGGGGTGTGGCCATGGAGGATGTTCAAACACAAGAAAGGGAATATTAAAATTAAGATGCTGCCGGACCAGGGGACAATGTAGATCAGTGAGCACAGGGGTGATGGCTAATCAGGATTTGGTGTGAGTTAGAATGCAGGCAGCAGAGTTCTGGATGGGCTGTGGTTTATGAAGATTTTTAACTGGGAGGGTGACCAGAATAGAATTGGAAAATTGGAATAGTCGAGTGTGCATTTAAGAAAGGCACAGATGAGGCTTTATGCAGCAAATGGGCTGAGGCAGTGGAGGAGACGGGTGATGTTACATAGGTGGTATTAGGCATGTTTGGTGATGGAGATGAACTCAGCTCTGGTTTATATAGAACACAGAGGTTGTAAACAGTCTGGTTCAGCCTCAGACATTGGCCAGGGAGGAAGTGGTTCATGGATAGGGGACAGAATTGCTTATGGAGACCAATCACACTAGCTCCACTCTTCCCAAAATTAAAACTGCAAGAACATTATTTCCGTGAAACAAGGTTTCCAGATCTCATAGCAGGAAGTAGAGACTTACCAGGGACAGCAACAGCAGCACAGATGAGAGAGTAAATTACAAGAACTCTAATGCACGTAGTTTTATAAAGTTAATATATGGAGATGGAGATTTGCCAAGAATAACAAAAGTAGAAAGGAGGGCAGAGTAAATGACAAAAACGGTAATGCAGTTAAACATGGTTTATGGAATTAATAGCTGGATAGAGAGACTTACCAGGGACACCAATAATAGCCAGGATGGGATAGAAAATGTGTTGAATAATCTTCAGTGCGTAATCGATTCGACTGTTTAATGGCAGCCAATCATAATTTGCAGAGAGAAAGTCAAACGCCCAGATGGAACTCCTGCCCATTGTTGTAACATTCCAATCTATTGTTCTCAGATTCTGACCCATTGTTGTAACATTCCAATCTATTGTTCTCAGATTCTGACCCATTGTTGTAACATTCCAATCTATTGTTCTCAGATTCTGACCCATTGTTGTAAAATTCCAATCTATTGTTCTCAGATTCTGACCCATTGTTGTAACATTCCAATCTATTGTTCTCAGATTCTGAACCATTGTTGTAACATTCCAATCTATTGTTCTCAGATTCTGAACCATTGTTGTAACATTCCAATCTATTGTTCTCAGATTCTGACCCATTGTTGTAAAATTCCAATCTATTGTTCTCAGATTCTGACCCATTGTTGTAACATTCCAATCTATTGTTCTCAGATTCTGATCTATCCTCTCCCTCTCTCTGGAGCTGCTGATCCCTGTTAGTGTCGGGGATGATGCTCCTGCTGACACTATGGGATACCACACTGAAAGGAGTCCCTTATTAATAGAAGAGGAAAAACCTCCAGTGACACAATTAGGGCCCATGGTGACTGACATTAATTACAGTCACTGAACAAACACATTTAGTTAATCCCTTTCAATCAAACACTTTTTGTACCACAATAAACTAAACATTTATCCAGTTAGGATGGGAATTATGAGGGTTCGTGAGAGAATGAATGGTGAAAATAGCAGAGGCACCGGACAGAATCTGTCAATTCTCTTTGTATATGAGAGTGATGACAGAGGACTGGAGGGCTGTAAATTTTACACCTTGTTTACAAAAAGGAGTTGCGGGAACCCATGTACTGTCAGTTATGTACTGTCACCACCACCTCTCTCCAAACCTCCACTGTTGTTAAATTATCAGACTGATTATCCGACATCCAGTACTGGATGAGCAGAAATTTCCTCCAATTAAATATTGGGAAGACTGAAGCCATTATTTTCACTCCCCACTCCAACTCTGTTACCTTGCTATTTATTCCATCCCTCTCCCTGGTAACAGTCTGAGAGTCAGACAGTTCAATTGCAACCTTGGTGTCACATTTGGGATAAAATTAATGGGCACTTGGACAAATGGGTGTTATTTAAGGGAAAATTGTGTTTCACTAAATGGCTGGAGTTTTTTGAAAAGGTAAAAAGAAAGTTTGATGAGGGCAATGATGTTGATGTGGTATAAATTGAATTCCAAAAGGCATTTGATAAAGTGCCACACAACAGACCTATGAGCAAAGTTATAGCTCATCAAATAAAACGAACAGTAGCAACATGAAACTAAGCTGGTTGAGTGACGGGAAAACAGAGAGAAGTGATTAATGGATGCTTTTAGGGCTGTAGTAAGGTTTGTAGTGGAATCGAAGCAAAATACTGTGGATGCTGGAAATCTGAAATATAAACAGAAAGTGCTGGAAATACTCAGCATCTGTGGAGAGAGAAGCAGAGTTAATGTTTCAAGTCGGTGACCTTTCATCAGAACTGGCAAAGTGGGGGTTTTGGGGGAAACACAAGTACAGAAATGTGACAATTAGAGCGGGGGTGGGGGATGGAGGGTGTTGAAATGATAAGCGAGCGGATGCTCGGTGTCACACTTTTGGACTGAGTGGAGGTGTTCCACAAAGCGGTCACCCAATCTGCGTTTAGCCTGCTGCGGTGTTCCAGTGAACATCAACGCCAGCTCGAGGAACATGACCTCATTGTCCGATTAGGCACTCCAAACCCTGCCGGTCTGAACACTGAGTTCAACGATTATTTTGTTTTATCATTTTTTGCCATGTGCCAGCATTAAACTGATTTTATATGTTGGTGCTTTTAGCTAGGGCTGTTCATTATTCTGTTATTTAACACCCTCACTACACTAATGCTTTGTCTTTCGCCGCACAACTAGCACACTTTCTTTGCCTTTGCCCCATGACCTCCTGGTCAGTTAATCTCTCCGACCCTCTGTTCTATCAACAGCTCTTCTGTTCTCTTTTGCCCCACCCCTGCTTTATTTGCTAAAAACCTATTACATTTCTAACCTTTGCCAATTCTGATGAAAGGTCACAGAACTGAAACGTTAACTCTGCTTTTCTCTCCACAGATGCTGCCAGACCTGCTGCGTCTTTCCAGCACTTTTTGTTTTTATTTAAGGTTTGTAATGGAATTTCCCAGGGATCAGTGTTGGGACCCTTTCTCTTCCTGACAAATATTAATGACCTAGACCTCGATGTGCAGGGAACAATTTCAAAGTTTGCAGATGATACAAAACTTGGAAGCATTGTGAACTGTGAGGAGTAAATTGTAGAAAATCAAACGGACATGGACAAGTTAGTGGAATGGACAGACAGGTGGCAGATGAAGTTCAATGTGGAGAAATGTGAAGTGATTCATTTTGGTAGGAAGAACATGGAAAGACAATGTATAATAAAGGGTACAATTCTAAAGGGGGTGAGGAGCAGAGGGACCTGGATGTATATGTGCATAGGTCATTAAAGGGCGTGGGACAAGTTGAGAGAGTAGTTAATGAAACATACAGTATCCTGGGCTTTGTTAGCAGCAGCATGGAATACAAGAGCAAAGAGGTTATTTTGAACTTACACGAGACACTAGTTCGGCCTCAGCTGCAGTATTACGTCTAGTTCTGGGCGCCACACTTTAGGTAACATGAAGACATTGGAGAGTGTACAAAAACATTCACAAGAATTATTCCAGTGATGAAGAATATCAGTTCTGAAGATAGACTGGAGAAGTTGGAACATTTTCCTTCGAGAAGAGAAGGCTGAGAGGAGATTTGAAAAAAGGTATTCAAAATTATGATGCGTCTGGGCAGAGTGGATCGGGAAAACTGTTCCCATTCCTGAAAGGATCGACAACGAGAGGGCAAAGAATTAAAGTAATTGGTAAAAGAAGCAGCAGTGACATGAGGAAAACGTTTTCACACAGTGAGTGGTGAAGGTCTGGAATGCACTACCTGAGAGTGTGGTGGAGGCAGATTCAATCGAGGCATTCAGGAAGAAATTGGATAGTTATCTGAAAAGGAAGATTGTACAGAATTACAGGGAGAATGCAGGGGAGTGGCACTCGATGAATTGCTCTTTTGGAGAGCCAGTACAGATACGATGGACTGAATGGCCACCTTCTGTGCTGTAACAATTCTGTGATTCCATGGCAATCGACCACAAAATGAGCTTCCAACCTTATATTCGTGCCATCACTATGACGACCTATTTCCACCTCAATAACATTGCCCAACTTCACCCCTGTCTCAACTCATCTGCTGCTGAAGCCCTCATTCATGCTTTCATTACCTGTAGACTAGACTATTCCAACTCACTCTCCCACATTCTACTATCTTTAAACTTGAAGTCATCTAAAACTCTGCAGTCTGTGTCTTAACCTACAACAAGTCCCATTCCCCGATCACTGACCTACATCAGCTCACAGTCAAACAATGTCTTGATATTAAAATTCTCAGCCTTGTTTCAAATCCGTCCATGGCCTCACCCCTCACGATAACTGTTATCTCCTCCTGCCCCACACACCTCTGAGATATCTCTGCTCCTCTAATTCTGGCCTCTTGTGCATCCCTGATTTTAATTACTCTACCATTTGTGGCCACACCTTCAGTTGCCTCGGTCCCAAACTCTGGAATATCCTCCCTTCACAGCTCCACCTCTCCACCTCGCTTTTATCCTTTAAGACACATCTTTAAAACCTGCCTCTTTGACCAAGCGTTTGGAAACCTAACCTAATATCTTCCTTTGTGGTTCAGTGTCATACTTTGTTTCATAATGCTGCTGTGAAGTGCCTTGGGATAAGTTCTTGTTGAAGTTTTCCAGACAGGATTTGTCATTAGCATATCCGTGCTGCTTGAAATTTATTATGCTATGCTTTTCCAAGCAACAAACATTTATAGTGGACATGCACAGTCCAAGTTTCAAAGACATACATCAAAGCTGCTGGAACAGAAGTTTGACGTGACATTCCACAACTCCTCATGCTACTAGCACACACAATGTACACCCGGGCACAGCACGGGGCAGTGTGCAGACCACACCGGAAGTGGCTGGTAACTCATATCACATCCTTTTGTGGATCCTTGCTTCCAAAGTGTGGGCAACAGTGGTGCTGTAGAGCCATAAATCACCACCAGGGAGAGATAGAGAGGGAAGGAAACTCACTTTAAAGGGGGACATGGAAACAGATTTGAAGGCGAAAGATTTTCTCGAATATGGGAATGTGCAGGGGAATTGGACTAATTGGAGGGGTGAGGCCATGGAGGGATTCTAACACAAGAATGAGAATATTTAAATTAAGGTGCTGCAAGACTGGGAGCCAATATATATCAGTGATGGATAATCGAGATTTAGTGTGAGTGAGGAAACATGTAGCAGAGTTCTAGATGGGCGGTAGTTTATGGAGGTTTATAACTGGGAGGATGACCAGGATAGAATTGGAATAGTCAAGTGTAGATTTAACAAAGGTACAGATGAGGGTTTATGCAGCAGATGGGCCGAGGCAGAGGTGGAGTAGGCAGGGTTTGTGATGGAGAGAATATGGAGATGAACTCAGCTCAGGTTTAAATAGAACACAGCAGTTGCAAACTGTCTGGTTCCGCCTCAGACATTGGGCAGGGAGGGGTATGTGGTTCACAGATAGGGGACTGAATTTCTGATGGAGACCAATAACACTGGCTTCATTCTTCGAAAAAAAAACTAAATTACTTGAACAGTATTTCTGTGAACCAGGGTTTACAGATCTTATATGTGGAAATAAAGACTTACCAGGGGCAGTAACAGCAGGAGAGATGAGGGTAAATTACAAGAACTATAATATCGTTAGCAATGGTTGTAGAGCTAATAGCTAGAGACAGAGATTCATCAGGAATAACAACAGCAATAAGGAGGGACGCAGAAGAGGCCTGAATTAGAGGAGCACAGATATATTGAAGGGTTGTGGGGCTGGAAATTACAGATGCAGGACGGCAGTTGAGGTCCTGGAGGGAAAACAAGGTGGAGAATTTAAATAAAGACATTATTTGATCAGGAGTCAATGTCGATCAGTGATATGTGAATGGCACTTGCTGCGAATTAGGACATGGGCAGCAGAGTTCTGGAGGACTTCAAATTAACAGAGAGTAGCATGCGGGAGACCAGACAGGACCGTGTTGGAATAGTCATTTCTAGGGGAAATGAAGGCATGAATGAGTTTCAGCAGCAGATGGGCTGAGACAGGGGTGATGTTGCGTGCTGTTACTGAGGTGGAAACAGGCGGTCGTAGTGATAGAATGAATATTATGTTATAAGCTCATTTTGTGGTCAACTGTGACACCAAGGTTGCAAACAGACTTTCTGAATCTCCGACTGTTACCAGGGAGAGGGATGGAATCAATAGCAAGGGAACAGAGTTGGAGTGGGGAGTGATAACAATGGCTTCAGTCTTCCCAATATTTAATTGGAGGAAATTTCTGCTCATCCAATACTGGATGTCGGATAATCAGTCTGATAATTTAACAACAGTGGAGGAGTGGAGAGAGGTGGTGCTGAGGTAAACATGATGGAGTTCTTTGATAAAACAATGGAGAGGGTTGATGAGGCGAGTGTGATTGAAGTTATATATATGGACTTTCAAAAGGTGTTTGATCAAGTGTCATTCAATGAACAGCTTAGGAAAACTGAACCCTATGGATTAAAGGGACCGTGACAGTGTGGATATAACATTGGCTATGGAACAGTAAACAGAGAGAAGTGGTGAAAGGTTGTTGTTCAGACTCGATGGGAGTATACAGTGGTATTCCCCAGGGCTCGGTATTAGGACCACTGCTCTTTGTGCTCTTGGAAAACAAGGGGTGGGTAGGGCAGAGCCCGATACTCCTCCCTCCTTACAAAGATTCCCCTCTCTGCAGCCTCTGCTCCATGTGTTGATCATGTTACAGACCCAGCGACACTGTAACTACAGTCCCCATACCTTGTCCAGAGTTGGGTCACCAAATCCTCTGTCCTCTCTGAATGTCTGCAGCAGCTCACAACACAACCTCCAGAAAACCATTAACAGCACCTCCAATAACATTACAATAGCAGAGGTAAGTCAAAAGCCCCTCACCTTTAAGCTGGATGCCTGGTCTTTTTAAATAACACTAGAGGGGGTTCCTCGTGCTGCTGAATGTCTGTTCAGCTGAGAGTGACTAACAGAGGCGGTCAGTGGACATGCAAAGACCAAGTTTCAAAGACGTCCATCAAAGCTGCTGGAATGGCTGATTGACACCATATTCAGACCCCGCTCACACTGCAGACACACACACGTTACACCCACGCTAGGACCCCGGCCAGCCTGGGTTTCCTGTACAATGCGCTGGATGTGACCGGCAGTGCAGCTCACACCATTTTCTGGATCCAAACTTCCACAGCACCAGTAGAGCAGGAGAGATGAAATGTGTGATCAGAGAGAGAGAGAGAGTGAAGGAACTCACTTTAAAATGGAATTAGATAAAGATTTTAAGATGAACACGTTTCAGGAATATTGGAAATGGGCAGGGGATTGGGATAATCAGAGGGCTGATGCCGTGGAGGGATTTGATCATACGAGTGAGAATATTAAAATTGAGGTGTTACTGGACCAAGAGCCAATGTCGGTAAGTGAGCACAGGGATGTTGGGTGAACAGAATCTGGTGTAAATTAGAAGTTGGCAGCAGAGCTTTGCATGATCACAATGTTACAGAGAGTAGAATGTGGGAGAGCAGCCAGGAGTGTGTTAGAATAGTCACGTCTCGAGGTGACAGTCAAAACTTCCTGCCAAAATGGACAATTTCACCTTTTCCCACATTATACTCCATTTGCTAGATCTTTGACCACTCACTTAACCTATCTATATCCCTTTGTAGCGTCCTTATGTCCTCTTCAGAATGTATCTTCTTAACTATCTTGGAATCATTAGCAAATTTAGCAAGCATATCTTCGGTCCACTCATCAAAATCATTTATATAAATTGTAAAAAGTTGAGTCCCCAGCACTGACTCCTCTGGCACACCACACGTTACATCTGGCCAGCCATAATAATGTCCCATTTATGCCTACGCTGTTTCCTGTTAGTTCGCCAATCGTCCATCCAGGCCAATATGTTACCCAATACACCATGAACTTTTATTTTCCACAATGACGTTTGATGTGGAACTTTATCAGATGTCTTCTGGAAATCTAAGTACAGAACATCTCCCAGTTCCCCTTTACCAGCAACACATGTTACTTATTCAAAGAACTCCAATAAATTGGTTAAACATGATTTCCCTTTCACAAAAACATGTTGACTCTGCCTGATCACCTTGAATGTTTCTACCTGCCCTACTATAACGTCTTTAATAATAGCTTCTAACATCTGATCCATAGCCAGAAAGCCATTCTCACTTGCCACAGGTCGTATGTCCACTATATTTATTCTGATGTTGTGCGGTATTTGAACTGTTAGTCCTCAATAGAGTCATAGAGATATACAACAGAGAAGCATGATCTTCGGCCCACTGTGTCTGTGCCAGCCATCAAGCACCTAACTATTCCTATCCCAGTTTCCAGCACTTGGCCTGTAGCCTTGTTTGGTATGGCGTTTCAAGTGCTCATCTCAATACTTCTGAAATGTTGTGACTGTTCCTGCCTCTACCACCCCTTCAGGCAGTGTGTTCCAGATTCCAACCACCCTCTGGGTGAAAATTCTTTTCCTCAAATCCCCTCTAAACATCCTGCCCCTTACCTTAAATCTATGCCCCTCGTTATTGACCCCTCCGCTAAGGGAAAAAGATTATTCCTATCTAACCTATCAATGCCCCTCATAATTTTGCATTCCTCAATCATGACCCCTCTCATCCTTCTCTGCTCTAAGGGAAATAACACTGGACTTTTCTGTCGCTCTTCACAGCTGAAATTGTCCGGCCCAGGCAACATCCTGGTGAATCTATTCTGCTCCGCCTCCAGTGCTATCACATCCTTCCTATAGTGCAGCAACCAGATCTATACACAGTACTCCAGTTGTGGCCTAACTGGATTTTTATACTGCTCTATCATAACCTCCCTGCTCTTATATTCTATGCCTCAGCTAATAAAGGCAAGTGTCCCAAATGCCTTCCTAACCACATTGCCTACCTGTGCTGCTGCCTTCAGTCATCTATGGACAAGTACACCAAGGTCCCTCTGACCTTCTGTACATACTAGCGTCCTACCATCTACTGTATGTTTCCTTGCCTGTGTAGTCCTCCCAAAATGCATCACCTCACACTTCTCAGGATTAAATTCCATTTGCCACTTCTCTGCCCATCTTCCTAGCCCATCGAAAACGACATGTAATCGAAGGCTCTCCTCCTCACTATTTACAACACCAAAGATTTTCGTGTCAGCTGCGAACTTACTGGTCATACCTCCTATATGCACGTCCAAATCATTAATGTACACTACAAACAGCAAGGGTCCCAGCACCGATCCCTGCAGTACACTACTGGTCACAGGCTTCCACTCGCAAAAACAACCCATGACAATCACCCTCTGCCTCCTGCTGCTGAGCCAATTTTGGATCCAATTTACCAAATTGCCCTGGATCCCATGGGCGCTTACCTTCTTAACCAATCTCACATGTAGAACCCTATCAAATGTCTTACCGAAGTCAATGTAGAATACATCAACTACTTTACCCTCATCTACACATCTAGTCAATGCCTCGAAAAAATTCAATCAAGTTAGTTAGACACGATCTCCCCCTGACAAAGCCATACTGACAATCCCTGATTAATCCCTGCCTCTCCACGTGGAGATTAATCCGGTCCCTCTGAATATTTTCCAATAGTTTCCCTGCAATAAACTGCTTGTGACCCTTCGACCTCCTTTTGGTTAATCTGTGACCCTTGATCAGATCTTACAGTGGTGTAGGAGAGGGAACAGAGTTCATTTCAAAGTCCTGACTCCCTTTTATATGATCCTGCATAATGGACAGGGACTACTGGGCAGTAATGTGCTCAAAGGTTATCAGCAGTAATTGATTATCCCTATATTTGTATATTGTAGAACATTAAAACATACCCCTACTCTGGTGTCCAGTGCACCCTCAATATTCATGATTAAAATATCAGAGGAGTGGGTACCAGACACCTCTGATGACCCTGAGGTACAGGCGATTCTCGAGTCGGTGCTGAGTGTATTCACAACCCATAAAGATGACTGTGGAAACATGAGCAGACCCGAAGAAATTAACTGACCATTGCATGCTCCATGAAGCAGTATTCTTACCGAGCTGAGATTATATCATAAACTTCAGACACCATCAGGTCATTGTTATACCAGGGTGTAGTTCACAAAGACACAATCACTACTAACTAACTGCCCCATTTGGCCAGTTAGAAAAGGGATGGTAGCTGGAGACTGACTATTGACCACCACAAACTCAACACAGTCACCCCTGTGTGAACCCGGTTGTCTGATGGACACCCACCCTACTCTCCCGGATTCCCAGCGGCAGGACTGCCTTCAGCACCATGGATATCTCTAATGGTTATTGGAGTATCCCAGTAAAACTAGAGAAACAATTTAACTTCACATTCACTTCTGAGGTCCAAAGATACCCCTGGATATGTCTGTTACAAGGGATTCCACAATAACCGCACTATTTTACACAAACATATGGCCGGGGACCTTATGAGCTTTTCACAGTCTTCCTGCTTGCTGAAATAAGTTGATGATCGCCTCCTCATTCCCACAGACCGTGTCCACACATTTAACCATTTTACTGGAACTTCTGCAGCTACTTTGGGAGCTAGTTTAAAAGACCATCCACGTAAGGCCCGGCTGGTGCAAGATCGTGTCACGTTTGTAGGTGTCCAGATTGGATCATTCAGCATCAGCCCAGACCAACATCAGTTCGAGGCCATCCAGCGTCGACCCCTGTCCACCACAAAGACTGCCCTGTGTCCTATCCTCAGACTGGTGGTGTTTCAGCGGACCCTCATCCAGTGTCTACCGCTGTCCACCTCAAAGACTGTCCTATGTCCTATCCCAGACTAAAAGTCTGACCACATTTTCCAAGAGAAATGATGATTTGAGGTTGTCGTGGAGCAGTCACTGATCGGTTCATTGGACACCTGGTTTGCAAACAAACGATTCCTGCTCTGAGACTCTCACCTTACAACATCATATTACTGACAGTCAGATAAACACAACAGTATCAATAGAACACGGTATATTAAAATAGAAATATGAAGGAGGGACACACAGAACAAACAAATAATGCAATCCCTGTCACTTCAAACATCAAACTGTCTGATTGGACAACCCTGAGACATTGGTGACACTGAGACAGGTAAACTGACCTGTTTAACTGCATGGGTCAGGGTCAATAATGAAAATTCAATTCCCTGCAGTGGGAGACAAGTTCCTGCTTCTCAAAAAAGACCTGCTTTTTAAAGATAATGTCTCAGAAAATAGAACTTAATCCAACCTCATTCTTTATTAAGCTGAATAATGGACACACAGAAACAGAAATAGATTTACATCTGTGTATATGTGGCTCAAAGAGATTCCACAAATCACAGAAATGGAAATCACGTCACCACAAATAAGGGACTGTACATAAAGAAACTCAAGAGAATTTTCCATCACAGGTTATGAGGGACTGTCTATAAAGCAACATTAGGAAAATCCTCACTTAAAAAAAAAACTTCCAAGGGAGAATTATTCGTGCATTTAAATGATAAGGGACTGTTCACAATTCTTCATCAGAGAAATGTCAATCCAAACAATAAAGGACTGACCGTAAATCACCTACAGAACAATCACTGTCCAATTATTAAAGGACTGACCGTAAATCACCTACAGAACAATCACTGTCCAATTATTAAAGGACTGACCGTAAATCACCTACAGAACAATCACTGTCCAATTATTAAAGGACTGACTGCAAATCACCGACAGAACAATCACTGTCCAATTATTAAAGGACTGACCGTAAATCACCTACAGAACAAGCACTGTCCAATTATTAAAGGACTGACCGTAAATCACCTACAGAACAATCACTGTCCAATTATTAAAGGACTGACCGTAAATCACCTACAGAACAATCACTGTCCAATTATTAAAGGACTGACCGTAAATCACCTACAGAACAATCACTGTCAATTATTAAAGGACTGACCGTAAATCACCTACAGAACAATCACTGTCAATTATTAAAGGACTGACCGTAAATCACCTACAGAACAATCACTGTCCAATTATTAAAGGACTGACCGTAAATCACCTACAGAACAATCACTGTCCAATTATTAAAGGACTGACCGTAAATCACCGACAGAACAATCACTGTCAATTATTAAAGGACTGACCGTAAATCACCTACAGAACAATCACTGTCCAATTATTAAAGGACTGACCGTAAATCACCTACAGAACAATCACTGTCCAATCATTAAAGGACTGACCGTAAATCACCTACAGAACAATCACTGTCCAATTATTAAAGGACTGACCGTATATCACCTACAGAACAATCACTATCCAATTATTAAAGGACTGACCGTAAATCACCTACAGAACAATCACTATCCAATTATTAAAGGACTGACCGTAAATCACCTACAGAACAATCACTGTCCAATTATTAAAGGACTGAACGTAAATCACCTACAGAACAATCACTATCCAATTATTAAAGGACTGACCGTAAATCACCTACAGAACAATCACTGTCCAATTATTAAAGGACTGACCGTAAATCACCGACAGAACAATCACTGTCCAATTATTAAAGGACTGACCGTAAATCACCTACAGAACAATCACTGCCAATTATTAAAGGACTGACCGTAAATCACCTACAGAACAATCACTGTCCAATTATTAAAGGACTGACCGTAAATCACCTACAGAACAATCACTGTCCAATTATTAAAGGACTGACCGTAAATCACCTACAGAACAATCACTGCCAATTATTAAAGGACTGACCGTAAATCACCTACAGAACAATCACTGTCCAATTATTAAAGGACTGACCGTAAATCACCTACAGAACAATCACTATCCAATTATTAAAGGACTGACCGTAAATCACCTACAGAACAATCACTGTCCAATTATTAAAGGACTGACCGTAAATCACCGACAGAACAATCACTGTCCAATTATTAAAGGACTGACCGTAAATCACCTACACAACAATCACTATCCAATTATTAAAGGACTGACCGTAAATCACCTACAGAACAATCACTGTCCAATTATTAAAGGACTGACCGTAAATCACCTACAGAACAATCACTGTCCAATTATTAAAGGACTGACCGTAAATCACCTACACAACAATCACTATCCAATTATTAAAGGACTGACCGTAAATCACCTACAGAACAATCACTATCCAATTATTAAAGGACTGACCGTAAATCACCTACAGAACAATCACTGTCCAATTATTAAAGGACTGACCGTAAATCACCGACAGAACAATCACTGTCCAATTATTAAAGGACTGACCGTAAATCACCTACAGAACAATCACTGTCCAATTATTAAAGGACTGACCGTAAATCACCTACACAACAATCACTATCCAATTATTAAAGGACTGACCGTAAATCACCTACAGAACAATCACTATCCAATTATTAAAGGACTGACCGTAAATCACCTACAGAACAATCACTATCCAATTATTAAAGGACTGACCGTAAATCACCTACAGAACAATCACTGTCCAATTATTAAAGGACTGACCGTAAATCACCTACAGAACAATCACTATCCAATTATTAAAGGACTGACCATAAATCACCTACAGAACAATCACTGTCCAATTATTAAAGGACTGACCGTAAATCACCGACAGAACAATCACTGTCCAATTATTAAAGGACTGACCGTAAATCACCTACAGAACAATCACTATCCAATTATTAAAGGACTGACCGTAAATCACCGACAGAACAATCACTGTCCAATTATTAAAGGACTGACCGTAAATCACCTACACAACAATCACTATCCAATTATTAAAGGACTGACCGTAAATCACCTACAGAACAATCACTATCCAATTATTAAAGGACTGACCGTAAATCACCTACAGAACAATCACTGTCCAATTATTAAAGGACTGACCGTAAATCACCGACAGAACAATCACTGTCCAATTATTAAAGGACTGACCGTAAATCACCTACAGAACAATCACTGTCCAATTATTAAAGGACTGACCGTAAATCACCTACAGAACAATCACTGTCCAATTATTAAAGGACTGACCGTAAATCACCTACAGAACAATCACTATCCAATTATTAAAGGACTGACCGTAAATCACCTGCAGAACAATCACTGTTCAATTAATAAAGGACTGACCGTAAATCACCTACAGAACAATCACTGTCCAATTATTAAAGGACTGACCGTAAATCACCTACAGAACAATCACTGTCCAATTATTAAAGGACTGACCGTAAATCACCTACACAACAATCACTATCCAATTATTAAAGGACTGACTGAAGATCACCTGCAGAACAATCACTGTTCAATTAATAAAGGACTGACCGTAAATCACCTACAGAACAATCACTGTCCAATTATTAAAGGACTGACCGTAAATCACCTACAGAACAATCACTGTCCAATTATTAAAGGACTGACCGTAAATCACCTACAGAACAATCACTATCCAATTATTAAAGAACTGACCGTAAATCACCTACAGAAAAATCACTATCCAATTATTAAAGGACTAACCGTAAATCAGCTACAGAACAATCACTTTCCAATTATTAAAGGTCTGACCGTAAATCACCGACAGAACAATCACTGTCCAATTATTAAAGGACTGACCGTAAATCACCTACAGAACAACCACTGTCCAATTATTAAAGGACTGACCGTAAATCACCTACAGAACCATCACTATCCAATTATTAAAGGACTGACCGTAAATCACCTACAGAACAATCACTATCCAATTATTAAAGGACTGACCATAAACCACCTGCAGAACAATCACTGTCCAATTATTAAAGGACTGACCGTAAATCACCGACAGAACAATCACGGTCCAATTATTAAAGGACTGACCGTAAATCATATACAGAACAATCACTGTCCAATTATTAAAGGAATGACCGTAAATCACCTACAGAACCATCACTGTCCAATTATTAAAGGACTGACCGTAAATCACCTACAGAAAAATCACTATCCAATTATTAAAGGACTAACCGTAAATCACCTACAGAACAATCACTATCCAATTATTAAAGGACTGTCCGTAAATCACCTACAGAACAATCACGGTCCAATTATTAAAGGACTAACCGTAAATCACCTACAGAACAATCACTATCCAATTATTAAAGGACTGTCCGTAAATCACCTACAGAAAAATCACTATCCAATTATTAAAGGACTAACCGTAAATCACCTACAGAACAATCACTATCCAATTATTAAAGGACTGTCCGTAAATCACCTACAGAACAATCACTGTCCAATTATTAAATGACTGATCGTAAATCACCTACAGAACAATCACTGTCAAATTATTTAAGGACTGACCGTAAATCACCGACAGAACCATCACTATCCAATTATTAAAGGACTGACCATAAAACACCTACAGAACAATCACTATCCAATTATTAAAGGACTGACCGTAAATCACCTACAGAACAATCACTGTCCAATTATTAAAGGACTGACCGTAAATCACCTACAGAACAATCACGGTCCAATTATTAAAGGACTAACCGTAAATCACCTACAGAACAATCACTATCCAATTATTAAAGGACTGTCCGTAAATCACCTACAGAAAAATCACTATCCAATTATTAAAGGACTAACCGTAAATCACCTACAGAACAATCACTATCCAATTATTAAAGGACTGTCCGTAAATCACCTACAGAACAATCACTGTCCAATTATTAAATGACTGATCGTAAATCACCTACAGAACAATCACTGTCAAATTATTTAAGGACTGACCGTAAATCACCGACAGAACCATCACTATCCAATTATTAAAGGACTGACCGTAAATCACCGACAGAACAATCACTGTCCAATTATAAAAGGACTGACTGTACATCACCTACAGAACAATCACTGTCCAATTATTAAAGGACTGACCGTAAATCACCTACAGAACAATCACTGTCCAATTATTAAAGGACTGACCGTAAATCACCTACAGAACAATCAATATCCAATTATTAAAGGACTGACCGTAAATCACCTACAGAACAATCAATATCCAATTATTAAAGGACTGACCGTAAATCACCGACAGAACAATCACTGTCCAATTATAAAAGGACTGACTGTACATCACCTACAGAACAATCACTGTCCAATTATTAAAGGACTGACCGTAAATCACCTACAGAACAATCACTGTCCAATTATTAAAGGACTGACCGTAAATCACCTACAGAACAATCAATATCCAATTATTAAAGGACTGACCGTAAATCACCGACAGAACAATCACTGTCCAATTATAAAAGGACTGACTGTACATCACCTACAGAACAATCACTGTCCAATTATTAAAGGACTGACCGTAAATCACCTACAGAACAATCAATATCCAATTATTAAAGGACTGACCGTAATCACCGACAGAACAATCACTGTCCAATTATTAAAGGTCTGACCGTAAATCACCTACAGAACAATCACTGACCAATTATTAAAGGACTGACCGTAAATCACGTACAGAACAATCACTGTCCAATTATTGAAGGACTGACCGTAAATCACCGACAGAACAATCACTGTCCAATTATTAAAGGACTGACCGTAAATCACCTACAGAACAATCACTGACCAATTATTAAAGGACTGACCGTAAATCACGTACAGAACAATCACTGTCCAATTATTAAAGGACTGACCGTAAATCACCTACAGAACAATCACTGTCCAATTATTAAAGGACTGACCATAAATCACCTACAGAACAATCACTGTCCAATTATTAAAGGACTGACCGTAAATCAGCTACAGAACAATCACTGTCCAATTATTAAAGGACTGACCGTAAATCACCTACAGAACAATCACTGTCCAATTATTAAAGGACTGACCGTAAATCAGCTACAGAACAATCACTGTCCAATTATTAAAGGACTGACCGTAAATCACCTACAGAACAATCACTATCCAATTATTAAAGGACAGACCGTAAATCACCTACAGAACAATCACAGTCCAATTATTAAAGGACTGACCATAAATCACCTACAGAACAATCACTGTCCAATTATTAAAGGACTGACCGTAAATCAGCTACAGAACAATCACTGTCCAGTTATTAAAGGACTGACCGTAAATCACCTACAGAACAATCACTGTCCAATTATTAAAGGACTGACCGTAAATCACCTACAGAACAATCACTGTCCAATTATTAAAGGACTGACCGTAAATCACCTACAGAACAATCACTGTCCAATTATTAAAGGACTGACCGTAAATCACCGACAGATCAATCACTGTCCAATTATTAAAGGACTGACTGTAAATCACCTACAGAACAATCACTGTCCAATTATTAAAGGACTGACCGTAAATGACCGACAGAACAATCACTGTCCAATTATTAAAGGACTGACCGTAAATCACCTACAGAACAATCACTATCCTATTATTAAAGGACTGACCGTAAATCACCGACAGAACAATCACTGTCCAATTATTAAATGACTGATCGTAAATCACCTACAGAACAATCACTGTCAAATTATTTAAGGACAGACCGTAAATCACCGACAGAACCATCACTATCCAATTATTAAAGGACTGACCGTAAACCACCTACAGAACAATCACTGTCCAATTATTAAAGGACTGACCGTAAATCACCGACAGAACA
Organism: Heterodontus francisci; assembly: GCF_036365525.1. Taxonomy (NCBI): domain Eukaryota; kingdom Metazoa; phylum Chordata; class Chondrichthyes; order Heterodontiformes; family Heterodontidae; genus Heterodontus; species Heterodontus francisci. The sequence continues at coordinate 354,735 of NW_027140397.1, forward strand.
ATCACTGTCCAGTTATTAAAGGACTGACCGTAAATCACCTACAGAACAATCACTATCCAATTATTAAAGGACTGACCGTAAATCACCTACAGAACAATCACTGTCCAATTATTAAAGGCCTGACCGTAAATCACCTACAGAACAATCACTGTCCAATTATTAAAGGACTGACCGTAAATCACCTACAGAACAATCACTCTCCAATTATTAAAGGACTGACCGTAAATCACCTACAGAACAATCACTATCCAATTATTAAAGGACTGACCGTAAATCACCGACAGAACAATCACTGTCCAATTATTAAAGGACTGACCGTAAATCAGCTACAGAACAATCACTCTCCAATTATTAAAGGACTGACCGTAAATCACCTACAGAACAATCACTCTCCAATTATTAAAGGACTGACCGTAAATCACCTACAGAACAATCACTGTCCAATTATTAAAGGACTGACCGTAAATCACCTACAGAATAATCATTGTCCAATTATTAAAGGACTGACCGTAAATCACCTACAGAACAATCACTGTCCAATTATTAAAGGACTGACCGTAAATCACCTACAGAACAATCACTCTCCAATTATTAAAGGACTGACCGTAAATCACCTACAGAACAATCAATATCCAATTATTAAAGGACTGACCGTAAATCACCGACAGAACAATCACTGTCCAATTATTAAAGGACTGACCGTAAATCACCGACAGAACAATCCTTGACCAATTATTAAAGGACTGACCGTAAATCACCTACAGAACAATCACTGTCCAATTATTAAAGGACTGACCATAAATCACCTACAGAACAATCACTGTCCAATTATTAAAGGACTGACCGTAAATCACCTACAGAACAATCACTATCCAGTTATTAAAGGACTGACTGTAAATCACCGACAGAACAATCACTGTCCAATTATTAAAGGACTGACCGTAAATCACCGACAGATCAATCACTGTCCAATTATTAAAGGACTGACCGTAAATCACCTACAGAACAATCACTGTCCAATTATTAAAGGACTGACCGTAAATGACCGACAGAACAATCACTGTCCAATTATTAAAGGACTGACCGTAAATCACCTACAGAACAATCACTGTCCAATTCTTAAAGGACTGACCGTAAATCACCGATAGAACAATCACTGTCCAATTATTAAAGAACTGACCGTAAATCACCTACAGAACAATCACTGTCCAATTATTAAAGGACTGACCGTAAATCACCTACAGAACAATCACTGTCCAATTATTAAAGGGCTGACCGTAAATCACCTACAGAACAATCACTGTCCAATTATTAAAGGACTGACCGTAAATCACCTACAGATAAATCACTATCCAATTATTAAAGGACTGACCGTAAATCACCTACAGAACAATCACTATCCAATGATTAAAGGACTGACCGTAAATCACCTACAGAACAATCACTGTCCAATTATTAAAGGACTGACCGTAAATCACCTACAGAACAATCTCTGTCCAATTATTAAAGGACTGACCGTAAATCACCTACAGAACAATCACTGTCCAATTATTAAAGGACTGACAGTAAATCACCTACAGAACAATCACTGTCCAATTATTAAAGGACTGACAGTAAATCACCTACAGAACAATCACTGTCCAATTATTAAAGGACTGACCGTAAATCACCGACAGAACAATCACTGTCCAATTATTAAAGGACTGACCGTAAATCACCTACAGAACAATCACTATCCAATTATTAAAGGACTGACAGTAAATCACCTACAGAACAATCACTGTCCAATTATTAAAGGACTGACAGTAAATCACCTACAGAACAATCACTGTCCAATTATTAAAGGACTGACCGTAAATCACCTACAGAACAATCACTGTCCAATTATTAAAGGACTGTCCGGAAATCACCTACAGAACAATCACTGTCCAATTATTAAAGGACTGACCGAAAATCACCTACAGAACAATCACTGTCCAATTATTAAAGGACTGACCGTAAATCACCTACAGAACAATCACTGTCCAATTATTAAAGGACTGACCGTAAATCACCTACAGAACAATCACTGTCCAATTATTTAAGGACTGACCGTAAATCACCTACAGAACAATCACTGTCCAATTATTAAAGGACTGACCGTAAATCACCTACAGAACAATCACTGTCCAATTATTAAAGGACTGACCGTAAATCACCTACAGAACAATCGCTATCCAATTATTAAAGGACTGACCGTAAATCACCTACAGAACAATCACTATCCAATTATTAAAGGACTGACCGTAAATCACCTACAGAACAATCACTGTCCAATTATTAAAGGACTGACCGTAAATCACCTACAGAACAATCACTGTCCAATTATTAAAGGACTGACAGTAAATCACCTACAGAACAATCACTGTCCAATTATTAAAGGACTGACAGTAAATCACCTACAGAACAATCACTGTCCAATTATTAAAGGACTGTCCGGAAATCACCTAGAGAACAATCACTGTCCAATTATTAAAGGACTGACCGTAAATCACCTACAGAACAATCACTGTCCAATTATTAAAGGACTGACTGTAAATCACCTACAGAACAATCACTGTCCAATTATTAAAGGACTGACCGTAAATCACCTACAGAACAATCACTGTCCAATTATTAAAGGACTGACCGTAAATCACCTACAGAACAATCACTATCCAATTATTAAAGGACTGACCGTAAATCACCTACAGAACAATCGCTATCCAATTATTAAAGGACTGACCGTAAATCACCTACAGAACAATCACTATCCAATTATTAAAGGACTGACCGTAAATCACCTACAGAACAATCGCTATCCAATTATTAAAGGACTGACCGTAAATCACCTACAGAACAATCACTATCCAATTATTAAAGGACTGACCGTAAATCACCTACAGAACAATCACTGTCCAATTATTAAAGGACTGACCGTAAATCACCTACAGAACAATCACTGTCCTATTATTAAAGGACTGACCGTAAATCACCTACAGAACAATCACTGTCCAATTATTAAAGGACTGACCGTAAATCACCTACAGAACAATCACTGTCCAATTATTAAAGGACTGACCGTAAATCACCTACAGAACAATCACTGTCCAATTATTAAAGGACTGACCGTAAATCACCTACAGAACAATCGCTATCCAATTATTAAAGGACTGACCGTAAATCACCTACAGAACAATCACTATCCAATTATTAAAGGACTGACCGTAAATCACCTACAGAACAATCACTGTCCAATTATTAAAGGACTGACCGTAAATCACCTACAGAACAATCACTGTCCAATTATTAAAGGGCTGACCGTAAATCACCTACAGAACAATCACTGTCCAATTATTAAAGGACTGACCGTAAATCACCTACAGAAAAATCACTGTCCAATTATTAAAGGACTGACCGTAAATCACCTACAGAACAATCACTATCCAATGATTAAAGGACTGACCGTAAATCACCTACAGAACAATCACTGTCCAATTATTAAAGGACTGACCGTAAATCACCTACAGAACAATCACTGTCCAATTATTAAAGGACTGACCGTAAATCACCTACAGAACAATCACTGTCCTATTATTAAAGGACTGACCGTAAATCACCGACAGAACAATCACTGTCCAATTATTAAAGGCCTGACAGTAAATCACCTACAGAACAATCACTGTCCAATTATTAAAGGACTGACTGTAAATCACCTACAGAACCATCACTCTCCAATTATTAAAGGCCTGACAGTAAATCACCTACAGAACAATCACTGTCCAATTATTAAAGGACTGACCGTAAATCACCTACAGAACAATCACTGTCCAATTATTAAAGGCCTGACAGTAAATCACCTACAGAACAATCACTGTCCAATTATTAAAGGACTGACTGTAAATCACCTACAGAACCATCACTCTCCAATTATTAAAGGCCTGACAGTAAATCACCTACAGAACAATCACTGTCCAATTATTAAAGGACTGACCGTAAATCACCTACAGAACAATCACTATCCAATTATTAAAGGACTGACCGTAAATCACCGACAGAACAATCAATATCCAATTATTAAAGGACTGACCGTAAATCACCGACAGAACAATCAATATCCAATTATTAAAGGACTGACCGTAAATCACCTACAGAACAATCACTATCCAATTATTAAAGGACTGACCGTAAATCACCGACAGAACAATCACTATCCAATTATTAAAGGACTGACCGTAAATCACCGACAGAACAATCAATATCCAATTATTAAAGGACTGACCGTAAATCACCGACAGAACAATCACTGTCCAATTATTAAAGGACTGACCGTAAATCACCGACAGAACAATCACTGACCAATTATTAAAGGACTGACCGTAAATCACCTACAGAACAATCACTGTCCAATTATTAAAGGACTGACCATAAATCACCTACAGAACAATCACTGTCCAATTATTAAAGGACTGACCGTAAATCACCTACAGAACAATCACTATCCAGTTATTAAAGGACTGACTGTAAATCACCGACAGAACAATCACTGTCCAATTATTAAAGGACTGACCGTAAATCACCGACAGATCAATCACTGTCCAATTATTAAAGGACTGACCGTAAATCACCTACAGAACAATCACTATCCAATTATTAAAGGGCTGACCGTAAATCACCTACAGAACAATCACTGTCCAATTATTAAAGGACTGACCGTAAATGACCGACAGAACAATCACTGTCCAATTATTAAAGGACTGACCGTAAATCACCTACAGAACAATCACTGTCCAATTCTTAAAGGACTGACCGTAAATCACCGATAGAACAATCACTGTCCAATTATTAAAGAACTGACCGTAAATCACCTACAGAACAATCACTGTCCAATTATTAAAGGACTGACCGTAAATCACCTACAGAACAATCACTGTCCAATTATTAAAGGGCTGACCGTAAATCACCTACAGAACAATCACTGTCCAATTATTAAAGGACTGACCGTAAATCACCTGCAGAACAATCACTATCCAATTATTAAAGGACTGACCGTAAATCAACTACAGAACCATCACTATCCAATTATTAAAGGACTGACCATAAACCACCTACAGATCAATCACTGTCCAATTATTAAAGGACTGACCGTAAATCACCGACAGAACAATCACTGTCCAATTATTAAAGGACTGACCGTAAATCACCGACAGAACAGTCACTGTCCAATTATTAAAGGACTGACCGTAAACCATCTACGGAACAATCACTGTCCAATTATTAAACGACTGACTGTAAATCACCTACGGAACAATCACTGTCCAATTAATAAAGGACTGACCGTAAATCACCGACAGAACAATCACTGTCCAATTATTAAAGGACTGACCGTAAATCACCTACAGAACAATCACTATCCAATTATTAAAGAACTGACCGTAAATCACCTACAGAAAAATCACTATCCAATTATTAAAGGACTAACCGTAAATCAGCTACAGAACAATCACTTTCCAATTATTAAAGGTCTGACCGTAAATCACCGACAGAACAATCACTGTCCAATTATTAAAGGACTGACCGTAAATCACCTACAGAACAACCACTGTCCAATTATTAAAGGACTGACCGTAAATCACCTACAGAACCATCACTATCCAATTATTAAAGGACTGACCATAAACCACCTGCAGAACAATCACTGTCCAATTATTAAAGGACTGACCGTAAATCACCTACAGAACAATCACTATCCAATTATTAAAGGACTGACCGTAAATCACCGACAGAACAATCACTGTCCAATTATTAAAGGACTGACCGTAAATCACCGACAGAACAATCACTGTCCAATTATTAAAGGACTGACCGTAAATCACCGACAGAACAATCACTATCCAATTATTAAAGGACTGACCGTAAATCACCGACAGAACAATCACTGTCCAATTATTAAAGGACTGACCGTAAATCACCGACAGAACAATCACTGTCCAATTATTAAAGGACTGACCGTAAATCACCGACAGAACAATCACTGTCCAATTATTAAAGGACTGACCGTAAATCACCGACAGAACAATCACTATCCAATTATTAAAGGACTGACCGTAAATCATATACAGAACAATCACTGTCCAATTATTAAAGGAATGACCGTAAATCACCTACAGAACCATCACTGTCCAATTATTAAAGGATTGACCGTAAATCACCTACAGAAAAATCACTATCCAATTATTAAAGGACTAACCGTAAATCACCTACAGAACAATCACTATCCAATTATTAAAGGACTGTCCGTAAATCACCTACAGAACAATCACTGTCCAATTATTAAAGGACTAACCGTAAATCACCTACAGAACAATCACTGTCCAATTATTAAAGGACTGTCCGTAAATCACCTACAGAACAATCACTATCCAATTATTAAAGGACTAACCGTAAATCACCTACAGAACAATCACTATCCAATTATTAAAGGACTAACCGTAAATCACCTACAGAACAATCACTGTCCAATTATTAAAGGACTGACCGTAAATCACCTACAGAACAATCACTGTCCAATTATTAAAGGACTGACCGTAAATCACCGACAGAACAATCACTGTCAATTATTAAAGGACTGACCGTAAATCACCTACAGAACAATCACTGTCCAATTATTAAAGGACTGACCGTAAATCACCTACAGAACAATCACTGTCCAATCATTAATGGACTGACCTTAAATCACCTACAGAACAATCACTGTCCAATTATTAAAGGACTGACCGTATATCACCTACAGAACAATCACTGTTCAATTAATAAAGGACTGACCGTAAATCACCTACAGAACAATCACTGTCCAATTATTAAAGGACTGACCGTAAATCACCTACAGAACAATCACTATCCAATTATTAAAGGACTGACCGTAAATCACCTACAGAAAAATCACTATCCAATTATTAAAGGACTAACCGTAAATCAGCTACAGAACAATCACTTTCCAATTATTAAAGGTCTGACCGTAAATCACCGACAGAACAACCACTGTCCAATTATTAAAGGACTGACCGTAAATCACCTACAGAACAATCACTGTCCAATTATTAAAGGACTGACCGTAAATCACCTACAGAACAATCACTGCCAATTATTAAAGGACTGACCGTAAATCACCTACAGAACAATCACTGTCCAATTATTAAAGGACTGACCGTAAATCACCTACAGAACAATCACTATCCAACTATTGAAGGACTGACCGTGAATCACATGCAGAACAATCACTATCCAATTATTAAAGGACTGACCGTAAATCACCTACAGAACAATCACTGTCCAATTATTAAAGGACTGACCGTAAATCACCTACACAACAATCACTATCCAATTATTAAAGGACTGACTGAAGATCACCTGCAGAACAATCACTGTTCAATTAATAAAGGACTGACCGTAAATCACCTACAGAACAATCACTGCCAATTATTAAAGGACTGACCGTAAATCACCTACAGAACAATCACTGTCCAATTATTAAAGGACTGACCGTAAATCACCTACAGAACAATCACTATCCAACTATTGAAGGACTGACCGTGAATCACATGCAGAACAATCACTATCCAATTATTAAAGGACTGACCGTAAATCACCTACAGAACAATCACTGTCCAATTATTAAAGGACTGACCGTAAATCACCTACAGAACAATCACTGTCCAATTATTAAAGGACTGACCGTAAATCACCTACAGAACAATCACTATCCAACTATTGAAGGACTGACCGTGAATCACATGCAGAACAATCACTATCCAATTATTAAAGGACTGACCGTAAATCACCTACAGAACAATCACTGTCCAATTATTAAAGGACTGACCGTAAATCACCTACAGAACAATCACTGCCAATTATTAAAGGACTGACCGTAAATCACCTACAGAACAATCACTGTCCAATTATTAAAGGACTGACCGTAAATCACCTACAGAACAATCACTATCCAACTATTGAAGGACTGACCGTGAATCACATGCAGAACAATCACTATCCAATTATTAAAGGACTGACCGTAAATCACCTACAGAACAATCACTGTCCAATTATTAAAGGACTGACCGTAAATCACCTACACAACAATCACTATCCAATTATTAAAGGACTGACTGAAGATCACCTGCAGAACAATCACTGTTCAATTATTAAAGGACTGACCGTAAATCACCTACAGAACAATCACTGTCCAATTATTAAAGGACTGACCGTAAATCACCTACAGAACAATCACTATCCAATTATTAAAGGACTGACCGTAAATCACCTACAGAAAAATCACTATCCAATTATTAAAGGACTAACCGTAAATCAGCTACAGAACAATCACTTTCCAATTATTAAAGGTCTGACCGTAAATCACCGACAGAACAACCACTGTCCAACTATTAAAGGACTGACCGTAAATCACCTACAGAACCATCACTATCCAATTATTAAAGGACTGACCATAAACCACCTGCAGAACAATCACTGTCCAATTATTAAAGGACTGACCGTAAATCACCGACAGAACAATCACTATCCAATTATTAAAGGACTGACCGTAAATCACCTACAGAACAATCACTGTCCAATTATTAAAGGAATGACCGTAAATCACCGACAGAACAATCACTATCCAATTATTAAAGGACTGTCCGTAAATCACCGACAGAACAATCACTATCCAATTATTAAAGGACTGACCGTAAATCATATACAGAACAATCACTGTCCAATTATTAAAGGACTGACCGTAAATCACCGACAGAACAATCACTATCCAATTATTAAAGGACTGACCGTAAATCATATACAGAACAATCACTGTCCAATTATTAAAGGAATGACCGTAAATCACCTGCAGAAAAATCACTATCCAATTATTAAAGGACTAACCGTAAATCACCTACAGAACAATCACTATCCAATTATTAAAGGACTGTCCGTAAATCACCTACAGAACAATCACTGTCCAATTATTAAATGACTGATCGTAAATCACCTACAGAACAATCACTGTCAAATTATTTAAGGACTGACCGTAAATCACCTACAGAACAATCACTGTCCAATTATTAAAGGACTGACCGTAAATCACCGACAGAACAACCACTGTCCAATTATTAAAGGACTGACCGTAAATCACCGACAGAACCATCACTATCCAATTATTAAAGGACTGACCATAAAACACCTACAGAACAATCACTGTCCAATTATTAAAGGACTGACCGTAAATCACTGACAGAACAACCACTGTCCAATTATTAAAGGACTGACCGTAAATCACCGACAGAACCATCACTATCCAATTATTAAAGGACTGACCATAAAACACCTACAGAACAATCACTGTCCAATTATTAAAGGACTGACCGTAAATCACTGACAGAACAACCACTGTCCAATTATTAAAGGACTGACCGTAAATCACCGACAGAACCATCACTATCCAATTATTTAAGGACTGACCGTAAATCACCTACAGAACAACCACTGTCCAATTATTAAAGGACTGACCGTAAATCACCGACAGAACCATCACTATCCAATTATTAAAGGACTGACCATAAAACACCTACAGAACAATCACTGTCCAATTATTAAAGGACTGACCGTAAATCACTGACAGAACAATCGCTATCCAATTATTAAAGGACTGACCGTCAATCACCTACAGAACAATCACTATCCAATTATTAAAGGACTGACCGTAAATCACCTACAGAACAATCACTGTCCAATTATTAAAGGACTGACCGTAAATCACCGACAGATCAATCACTGTCCAATTATTAAAGGACTGACCGTAAATCACCTACAGAACAATCACTGTCCAATTATTAAAGGACTGACCGTAAATCACCTACAGAACAATCACTGTCCAATTATTAAAGGACTGACCGTAAATCACCTACAGAACAATCACTGTCCAATTATTAAAGGACTGACCGTAAATCACCTACAGAACAATCACTATCCAATTATTAAAGGACTGACCGTAAATCACCTACAGAACAATCACTGTCCAATTATTAAAGGACTGACCGTAAATCACCTACAGAACAATCACTATCCAATTATTAAAGGACTGACCGTAAATCACCTACAGAACAATCACTGTCCAATTATTAAAGGACTGACCGTAAATCACCTACAGAACAATCACTGTCCAATTATTAAAGGACTGACCGTAAATCACCTACAGAACAATCACTGTCCAATTATTAAAGGACTGACCGTAATTCACCTACAGAACAATCACTATCCAATTATTAAAGGACTGACCGTAAATCACCTACAGAACAATCACTGTCCAATTATTAAAGGACTGACCGTAATTCACCTACAGAACAATCACTATCCAATTATTAAAGGACTGACCGTATATCACCGACAGAACAGTCACTGTCCAATTATTAAAGGACTGACCGTAAACCATCTACGGAACAATCACTGTCCAATTATTAAACGACTGACCGTAATTCACCTACAGAACAATCACTATCCAATTATTAAAGGACTGACCGTATATCACCGACAGAACAGTCACTGTCCAATTATTAAAGGACTGACCGTAAATCACCTACAGAACAATCACTGTCCAATTATTAAAGGACTGATCGTAAATCACCGACAGAACAATCACTGTCCAATTATTAAAGGACTGACCGTAAATCACCGACAGAACAATCACTGTCCAATTATTAAAGGACTGACCTTAAATCACCGACAGAACTGTCACTGTCCAATTATTAAAGGGCTGACCTTAAATCACCGACAGAACAATCACTGTCCAATTATTAAAGGACTGACCGTAAATCACCTACAGAACAATCACTGTCCAATTATTAAAGGACTGACTGTAAATCACCTACAGAACAATCACTATCCAATTATTAAAGGACTGACCGTAAATCACCAACAGAACAATCACTGTCCAATTAGTAAAGGACTGACCGTAAATCACCTACAGAACAATCACTGTCCAATTATTAAAGGACTGACCGCAAATCACCGACAGAACAATCACTGTCCAATTATTAAAGGACTGACCGCAAATCACCTACAGAACAATCATTGTCCAATTATTAAAGGACTGACCGTAAATCACCTACAGAACAATCACTGTCCAATTATTATAGGACTGACCGTAAATCACCTACAGAACAATCACTGTCCAATTATTAAAGAACTGACCGTAAATCACCTACAGAACAATCACTGTCCAATTATTAAAGGACTGACCGTAAATCACCTACAGAACAATCACTGTCCAATTATTAAAGGACTGACCGTAATTCACCTACAGAACAATCTCTGTCCAATTATTAAAGGACTGACCGTAAATCACATACAGAACAATCACTGTCCAATTATTAAAGGACTGACCGTAAATCACCTACAGAACAATCACTGTCCAATTATTAAAGGACTGACTGTAAATCACCTACAGAACAATCACTGTCCAATTATTAAAGGACTGACCGTAAATCACCTACAGAACAATCACTGTCCAATTATTAAAGGACTGACTGTAAATCACCGACAGAACAATCACTGTCCAATTATTAAAGGACTGACCGTAAATCACCTACAGAACAATCACTGTCCAATTATTAAAGGACTGACCGTAAATCACCTACAGAACAATCACTGTCCAATTATTATAGGACTGACCGTAAGTCACCTACAGAAAAATCACTGACCAATTGTTAAAGAACTGACCGTAAATCACCTACAGAACAATCACTGTCCAATTATTAAAGGACTGACCGTAAATCACCTACAGAACAATCACTCTCCAATTATTAAAGGACTGACCGTAATTCACCTACAGAACAATCTCTGTCCAATTATTAAAGGACTGACCGTAAATCACCTACAGAACAATCACTGTCCAATTATTAAAGGATGACCGTAAATCACCTACAGAACAATCACTGTCCAATTATTAAAGGACTGACCGTAAATCACCTACAGAACAAGCACTGTCCAATTGTTAAAGAACTGACCGTAAATCACCTACAGAACAATCACTGTCCAATTATTAAAGGACTGACCGTAAATCACCTACAGAACAATCACTCTCCAATTATTAAAGGACTGACCGTAATTCACCTACAGAACAATCTCTGTCCAATTATTAAAGGACTGACCGTAAATCACCTACAGAACAATCACTGTCCAATTATTAAAGGATGACCGTAAATCACCTACAGAACAATCACTGTCCAATTATTAAAGGACTGACCGTAAATCACCTACAGAACAATCACTGTCCAATTATTAAAGGACTGACCGTAAATCACCTACAGAACAATCACTGTCCAATTATTAAAGGACTGACCGTAAATCACCTACAGAACAATCACTGTCCAATTATTAAAGGACTGACCGTAAATCACCTACAGAACAATCACTGTCCAATTATTATAGGACTGACCGTAAGTCACCTACAGAAAAATCACTGACCAATTGTTAAAGAACTGACCGTAAATCACCTACAGAACAATCACTGTCCAATTATTAAAGGACTGACCGTAAATCACCTACAGAACAATCACTCTCCAATTATTAAAGGACTGACCGTAATTCACCTACAGAACAATCTCTGTCCAATTATTAAAGGACTGACCGTAAATCACCTACAGAACAATCACGGTCCAATTATTAAAGGACTGACGGTAAATCTCCTACAGAACAATCACTGTCCAATTATTAAAGGACTGACCGTAAATCACCTACAGAACAATCACTATACAATTATTAAAGGACTGACCGTAAATCACCTACAGAACAATCACTATACAATTATTAAAGGACTGACCGTAAATCACCTACAGAACAATCACTATCCAAATATTAAAGGACTGACCGTATATCACCTACAGAACAATCACTATCCAATTATTAAAGGACTGACCGTAATTCACCTACAGAACAATCTCTGTCCAATTATTAAAGGACTGACCGTAAATCACATACAGAACAATCACTGTCCAATTATTAAAGGACTGACCGTAAATCACCTACAGAACAATCACTGTCCAATTATTAAAGGACTGACTGTAAATCACCTACAGAACAATCACTGTCCAATTATTAAAGGACTGACCGTAAATCACCAACAGAACAATCACTGTCCAATTATTAAAGGACTGACTGTAAATCACCGACAGAACAATCACTGTCCAATTATTAAAGGACTGACCGTAAATCACCTACAGAACAATCACTGTCCAATTATTAAAGGACTGACCGTAAATCACCTACAGAACAATCACTGTCCAATTATTAAAGGACTGACCGTAAGTCACCTACAGAACAATCACTGTCCAATTATTAAAGGACTGACCGTAAATCACCTACAGAACAATCACTGTCCAATTATTAAAGGACTGACCGTAAATCACCTACAGAACAATCACTGTCCAATTATTAAAGGACTGACCGTAAATCACCTACAGAACAATCACTGTCCAATTATTAAAGGAATGACCGTAAATCACATACAGAACAATCACTATCCAATTATTAAAGGACTGACTGTAAATCACCTACAGAACAATCACTGTCCAATTATTAAAGGACTGACTGTAAATCACCTACAGAACAATCACTGTCCAATTATTAAAGGACTGACCGTAAATCACCTACAGAACAATCACTTTCCAATTATTAAAGGACTGACCGTAAATCACCCACAGAACAATCACTGTCCAATTATTAAAGGACTGACAGTAAATCACCTACAGAACAATCACTGTCCAATTATTAAAGGACTGACCGTAAATGACCTACAGAACAATCACTGTCCAATTATTAAAGGAATGACCGTAAATCACATACAGAACAATCACTATCCAATTATTAAAGGACTGACTGTAAATCACCTACAGAACAATCACTGTCCAATTATTAAAGGACTGACTGTAAATCACCTACAGAACAATCACTGTCCAATTATTAAAGGACTGACAGTAAATCACCCACAGAACAATCACTGTCCAATTATTAAAGGAATGACCGTAAATCACATACAGAACAATCACTATCCAATTATTAAAGGACTGACTGTAAATCACCTACAGAACAATCACTGTCCAATTATTAAAGGACTGACTGTAAATCACCTACAGAACAATCACTGTCCAATTATTAAAGGACTGACCGTAAATCTCCTACAGAACAATCACTGTCCAATTATTAAAGGACTGACCATAAATCACCTACAGAACAATCACTGTCCAATTATTAAAGGATGACCGTAAATCACCTACAGAACAATCACTGTCCTATTATTAAAGGACTGACCGTAAATCACCTACAGAACAATCACTGTCCAATTATTAAAGGAATGACCGTAAATCACATACAGAACAATCACTGCCCAATTATTAAAGGACTGACCGTAAATCACCTACAGAACAATCACTGTCCAATTATTAAAGGACTGACTGTAAATCACCTACAGAACAATCACTGTCCAATTATTAAAGGACTGACAGTAAATCACCTACAGAACAATCACTGTCCAATTATTAAAGGACTGACCGTAAATCACCGACAGAACAATCACTGTCCAATTATTAAAGGACTGACTGTAAATCACCTACAGAACAATCACTATCCAATTATTAAAGGACTGACTGTAAATCACCTACAGAACAATCACTATCCAATTATTAAAGGACTGACCGTAAATCACCTACAGAACAATCACTATCCAATTATTAAAGGACTGACTGTAAATCACCTACAGAACAATCACTGTCCAATTATTAAAGGACTGACCGTAAATCACCCACAGAACAATCACTGTCCAATTATTAAAGGAATGACCGTAAATCACATACAGAACAATCACTATCCAATTATTAAAGGACTGACTGTAAATCACCTACAGAACAATCACTGTCCAATTATTAAAGGACTGACTGTAAATCACCTACAGAACAATCACTGTCCAATTATTAAAGGACTGACCGTAAATCTCCTACAGAACAATCACTGTCCAATTATTAAAGGACTGACCGTAAATCACCGACAGAACAATCACTATCCAATTATTAAAGGATGACCGTAAATCACCTACAGAACAATCACTGTCCAATTATTAAAGGACTGACCGTAAGTCACCTACAGAACAATCACTGTCCAATTATTAAAGGACTGACCGTAAATCACCTACAGAACAATCACTGTCCAATTATTAAAGGACTGACCGTAAATCACCTACAGAACAATCACTGTCCAATTATTAAAGGACTGAACGTAAATCACCTACAGAACAATCACTGTCCAATTATTAAAGGACTGACCGTAAATGACCTACAGAACAATCACTGTCCAATTATTAAAGGAATGACCGTAAATCACATACAGAACAATCACTATCCAATTATTAAAGGAATGACCGTAAATCACCTACAGAACAATCACTGTCCAATTATTAAAGGACTGACTGTAAATCACCTACAGAACAATCACTGTCCAATTATTAAAGGACTGACCGTAAATCACCTACAGAACAATCACTGTCCAATTATTAAAGGACTGACCGTAAATCACCCACAGAACAATCACTGTCCAATTATTAAAGGACTGACCGTAAATCACCTGCAGAACAATCACTGTCCAATTATTAAAGGACTGACCATAAATCACCTACAGAACAATCACTGTCCAATTATTAAAGGACTGACCGTAAATCACCTACAGAACAATCACTGTCCAATTATTAAAGGACTGACCGTAAATCACCTACAGAACAATCACTGTCCAATTATTAAAGGACTGACCGTAAATCACCTACAGAACAATCACTGTCCAATTATTAAAGGACTGACCGTAAATCACCTACAGAACAATCACTGTCCAATTATTAAAGGACTGACCGTAAATCACCTACAGAACAATCACTGTCCAATTATTAAAGGACTGACCGTAAATCACTGACAGAACAATCACTGTCCAATTATTAAAGGACTGACCGTAAATCACCTACAGAACAATCACTGTCCAATTATTAAAGGACTGACTGTAAATCACCTACAGAACAATCACTGTCCAATTATTAAAGGACTGACAGTAAATCACCGACAGAACAATCACTATCCAATTATTAAAGGACTGACAGTAAATCACCGACAGAACAATCACTGTCCAATTATTAAAGGTCTGACCGTAAATCTCCTACAGAACAATCACTGTCCAATTATTAAAGGACTGACCGTAAATCACCTACAGAACAATCACTGTCCAATTATTAAAGGATTGACCGCAAATCACCTACAGAACAATCACTATCCAATTATTAAAGGACTGACCGTAAATCACCTACAGAACAATCACTGTCCAATTATTAAAGGTCTGACCGTAAATCTCCTACAGAACAATCACTGTCCAATTATTAAAGGACTGACCGTAAATCACCTACAGAACAATCACTGTCCAATTATTAAAGGATTGACCGCAAATCACCTACAGAACAATCACTATCCAATTATTAAAGGACTGACCGTAAATCACCTACAGAACAATCACTGTCCAATTATTAAAGGACTGACCGTAAATCACCTACAGAACCATCACTATCCAATTATTAAAGGACTGACCGTAAATCACCTACAGAACAATCACTATCCAATTATTAAAGGACTGACCGTAAATCACCTACAGAACAATCACTGTCCAATTATTAAAGGACTGACCGTAAATCACCTACAGAACAATCACTGTCCAATTATTAAAGGACTGACCGTAAATCACCTACAGAACAATCACTGTCCAATTATTAAAGGACTGAACGTAAATCACCTACAGAACAATCACTGTCCAATTATTAAAGGACTGACCGCAAATCACCTACAGAACAATCACTATCCAAATATTAAAGGACTGACCGTATATCACCTACAGAACAATCACTGTCCAATTATTAAAGGACTGACCGTAAATCACCTACAGAACAATCACTGTCCAATTATTAAAGGACTGAACGTAAATCACCTACAGAACAATCACTGTCCAATTATTAAAGGACTGACCGTAAATCACCAACAGAACAATCACTGTCCAATTATTAAAGGACTGACCGTAAATCACCTACAGAACAATCACTGTCCAATTATTAAAGGACTGACAGTAAATCACCTACAGAACAATCACTGTCCAATTATTAAAGGACTGACAGTAAATCACCTACAGAACAATCACTGTCCAATTATTAAAGGACTGACCGTAAATCACCGACAGAACAATCACTGTCCAATTATTAAAGGACTGACCGTAAATCACCGACAGAACAATCACTGTCCAATTATTAAAGTACTGACCGTAAATCACCTACAGAACAATCACTGTCCAATTATTAAAGGACTGACCGTAAATCACCTACAGAACAATCACTGTCCAATTATTAAAGGACTGACCGTAAATCACCTACAGAACAATCACTGTCCAATTATTAAAGGACTGACAGTAAATCACCTACAGAACAATCACTGTCCAATTATTAAAGGACTGACCGTAAATCACCTGCAGAACAATCACTGTCCAATTATTAAAGGACTGACCGTAAATCACCTACAGAACAATCACTGTCCAATTATTAAAGGACTGACCGTAAATCACCTGCAGAACAATCACTGTCCAATTATTAAAGGACTGACCGTAAATCACCTACAGAACAATCACTGTCCAATTATTAAAGGACTGACCGTAAATCACCTACAGAACAATCACTGTCCAATTATTAAAGGACTGACCGTAAATCACCGACAGAACAATCACTGTCCAATTATTAAAGGACTGACAGTAAATCACCTACAGAACAATCACTGTCCAATTATTAAAGGACTGACCGTAAATCACCTACAGAACAATCACTGTCCAATTATTAAAGGACTGACCGTAAATCACCGACAGAACAATCACTGTCCAATTATTAAAGGACTGACAGTAAATCACCTACAGAACAATCACTGTCCAATTATTAAAGGACTGACCGTAAATCACCTACAGAACAATCACTGTCCAATTATTAAAGGACTGACCGTAAATCACCTACAGAACAATCACTGTCCAATTATTAAAGGACTGACCGTAAATCACCTACAGAACAATCACTGTCCAATTATTAAAGGACTGACCGTAAATCACCTACAGAACAATCACTGTCCAATTATTAAAGGACTGACAGTAAATCACCTACAGAACAATCACTGTCCAATTATTAAAGGACTGACCGTAAATCACCTACAGAACAATCACTGTCCAATTATTAAAGGACTGACCGTAAATCACCTACAGAACAATCACTATCCAATTATTAAAGGACTGACCGTAAATCACCTACAGAACAATCACTGTCCAATTATTAAAGGACTGACCGTAAATCACCTACAGAACAATCACTATCCAATTATTAAAGGACTGACCGTAAATCACCTACAGAACAATCACTGTCCAATTATTAAAGGACTGACCGTAAATCATCTACAGAACAATCACTATCCAATTATTAAAGGACTGACCGTAAATCACCTACAGAACAATCACTGTCCAATTATTAAAGGACTGACCGTAAATCACCTACAGAACAATCACTGTCCAATTATTAAAGGACTGACCGTAAATCACCTACAGAACAATCACTGTCCAATTATTAAAGGACTGACCGTAAATCACCTACAGAACAATCACTGTCCAATTATTAAAGGAATGACCGTAAATCACCTACAGAACAATCACTGTCCAATTATTAAAGGACTGACCGTAAATCACCTACAGAACAATCACTGTCCAATTATTAAAGGATGACCGTAAATCACCTACAGAACAATCACTATCCAATTATTAAAGGACTGACCGTAAATCACCTACAGAACAATCACTGTCCTATTATTAAAGGACTGACCGTAAATCACCTACAGAACAATCACTGTCCAATTATTAAAGGAATGACCGTAAATCACCTACAGAACAATCACTATCCAATTATTAAAGGACTGACCGTAAATCACCTACAGAACAATCACTGTCCTATTATTAAAGGACTGGCAGTAAATCACCTACAGAACAATCACTGTCCAATTATTAAAGGAATGACCGTAAATCACCTACAGAACAATCACTATCCAATTATTAAAGGACTGACCGTAAATCACCTACAGAACAATCACTGTCCTATTATTAAAGGACTGACCGTAAATCACCTACAGAACAATCACTGTCCAATTATTAAAGGACTGACCGTAAATCACCGACAGAACAATCACTGTCCAATTATTAAAGGACTGGCAGTAAATCACCTACAGAACAATCACTGTCCAATTATTAAAGGACTGACTGTAAATCACCTACAGAACAATCACTATCCAATTATTAAAGGACTGACCGTAAATCACCAACAGAACAATCACTGTCCAATTATTAAAGGACTGACCGTAAATCACCTACAGAACAATCACTATCCAATTATTAAAGGACTGACTGTAAATCACCTACAGAACAATCACTGTCCAATTATTAAAGGACTGACCGTAAATCACCTACAGAACAATCACTGTCCAATTATTAAAGGACTGACCGTAAATCACCTACAGAACAATCACTATCCAATTATTAAAGGACTGACTGTAAATCACCTACAGAACAATCACTGTCCAATTATTAAAGGACTGACCGTAAATCACCTACAGAACAATCACTATCCAATTATTAAAGGACTGACTGTAAATCACCAACAGAACAATCACTGTCCAATTATTAAAGGACTGACCGTAAATCACCTACAGAACAATCACTGTCCAATTATTAAAGGACTGACCGTAAATCACCGACAGAACAATCACTATCCAATTATTAAAGGACTGACCGTAAATCACCTACAGAACAATCACTGTCCAATTATTAAAGGACTGACCGTAAATCACCTACAGAACAATCACTGTCCAATTATTAAAGGTCTGACCGTGAATCACCTGCTGAACAATCACGGTCCAATTATTAAAGGACTGACCGTAAATCACCTACAGAACAATCACTGTCCAATTATTAAAGGACTGACCGTAAATCACCTACAGAACAATCACTGTCCTATTATTAAAGGACTGACCGTAAATCACCTACTGAACAATAACTATCCAAATGATAAATGTTCCAAGTTTTAGAAGCTTCAGGCGGGATGGAGGGAGATGTAAAAGGTGTGGGGGAGTTGCATTAATGGTTAAGGAGAATATCACAACTGTAATGCAGGAGGACACCTCAGAGGGGTCGTGCAGCAATGCAATATGGGTGGACCTCAGGAATAGGAAGGGTGCAGTCACGATGTTTGGGGTTTGCGACAGGCCTCCCAACAGCCAGCGGGAGGTAGTGGAGCAGATATGCAGACAGAGTTTGGAAAGACGTAAAGATAACAGGGTTGTAGTGGTGGGTGATTTTAACTTCCCCAATATTGACTGGGACTCACTTAGTGCTAGGGGCTTGTATGGGGCAGAATTTGTGAGCAGCATCCAGGAGGGCTTCTTGAAACAGTATGTAGATAGTCCAACTAGGGATGGGGCCATTCTGGACCTGGTATTGGGGAAAGAGTCCGGCCAGGTGGTCTAAGTTTCAATGGGGGAGCATTCCAGGAGTAGTGACCATAAGTAGTGATCAGTGATCATAATTCCATAAGTATTAAGGTACTTGTGAATAAGGATAAGAGTAGTCCTCGGGTGAAGGTGCTAAATTAGGGGAAGGCTAATTACAACAATATTAGGCAGGAACTGAAGAATTTAGATTGGGGGTGGTTGTTTAAGGGTAAATCAACATCTGACATGTGGGAGTCTTTCAAACGTCAGTTGATTAGAATCCAGGGGATATTGTGAGCCTAGTCAAAAAGAAAAAGGAAGCATTTGTAAGGGCTGGAAGGCTCGGAACAGATGAAGCACTTGAGGAATATAAAGACAGTAGGAAGGAACTGAAGCAAGAAGTTAGGAGGGCTAAAAGGGGACATGAAAACTCATTGGCAAACAGGATTAAGGAAAATCCCAAGGGTTTTTATACATATATAAAGAGCAAGAGGGTAACCAGGGAAAGGGTTGGCCCACACAAGGACAGAGATGGGAATCTATGTGTGGAGCCAGAGGACATTGGCGAGGTGCTAAATGAGTACTTTGCATCAGTTCTCACCAAGGAGAAGGACTTGGTGGATGATGAGTCTAGGGAAGGGAGTGCAGATAGCCACAGTCATCTCATTATCAAAACGGAGGAGGTGTTGGGTGTCTTGCAAAGCATTAAGGTAGATAAGTCCCCAGGGCCTGATGGGATCTACCCTAGAATACTGAAGGAGGCAAGGGAAGAAATTGCTGGGGCTTTGACAGAAATCTTTGCATCCTCATTTGCTACAGGTGAGGTCCCAGAGGACTGGAGAATAGCCAATGTTGTTCCTTTGTTTAAGAAGGGTGGCAAGGATAATCCAGGAAAAAGTAAGCCGGTGAGCCTTACGTCAGTGGGAGGGAAACTATTAGAGAGGATTCTTCGGGACAGGATTTACTCCCATTTGGAAACAAATGAACTTATTAGCGAGAGGCAGCATGGTTTTGTGAAGGGGAGGTCGTGTCTTACTAATCTGATTGAGTTTTTTGAGGATGTGACGAAGATGATTGATGAGGGAAGGGTGGTGGATGTTGTCTATATGGACTTTAGTAAAGCCTTTGACAAGGTCCCGCATGGCAGACTGCTGCAAAAGGTGAAGTCACACGGGATCAGAGGTGAGCTGGCAAGATGGATACAGAACTGGCTTGGTCACAGAAGTCAGAGGGTAACAGTGGATGGGTGTTTTTCTGAATGGAGGGATGTGACTAGTGGTGTTCCACAAGATTCACTGCTGAGACCTTTGCTGTTTGTAGTATATATAAATGATTTGGAGGAAAATTTAGCTGGTCTGATTAGTAAGTTTGCGGACGACACAAAGGTTGGCTGAGTTGCGGATAATGATGAGGATTTTCAGAGGATACAGCAGGATATAGATTCAGTTGGAGACTTGGGCAGAGAAATGACAGATGGAGTTTAATCTGGACAAATGTGAGGTAATACATTTTGGAAGGTCGAATGCAGGTGGGAGGTATGCAGTAAATGACAGAACCCTTAGGAGTATTGACAGGCACAGAGATCTGCGCGTACAGGTCCACAGGTCACTGAAAGTGGCAACGCAGGTGGATAAGGTAGTCAAGAAGGCATACGGCATGCTTGCCTTCATCGGCCGGGGCATAGAGTATAAAAATTGGCAAGTCATGTTGCAGCTGTACAGAACCTTATTGCGTGCAATTCTGGTCGCCACACTACCAGAAGGACGTGGAGGCTTTGGAGAGGGGACAGAGGAAGTTTACCTGGATGTTGCCTGCTCTGGAGGGCATTAGCTATGAGGAGAGGGTGGAAAACTCGGATTGTTTTCACTGGAACGATGGAGGTGGAGTGGCGACATGATAGAGGTTTACAAAGTTATGAGCGGCATGGACAGAGTGGATAGTCAGAAGCGTTTTCCCAGAGTGGAAGAATCAGTTACTCGGGGACATAGGTTTAAGGTGCAAGGGGCAATGTTTATAGCGGATGTGCGAGGCAAGTTTGTTTACACAGAGGGTGCTGAGTGCCTGGGACTTGCTGCCAGGGGAGGTGGTGGAAGCAGATACGACAGCTACATTTAAGAGACATCTTGACAAATATATGAATAGAAGGGAATAGAGGGATATGGGCCCCAGAAGTGCAGAAGGTGTTAGTTTCGGTAGGCATCAAGACCGGCGCAGGCGTAGAGGGCCGAATGGCCTGTTCCTTTGCTGTCCTGTTCTTTGTTCTTTGTTCAATTAAGAAAGGACTGACTGTAAATCATCAACAGAACAATCACCATCTGAAGAACAGGGAACAGTCTATAAAACTCCTGTGAAACCATTTTGAGTTATATATTAAGAGAATGATCATTAATCTACATTGGAGCAGTCTCTGCACCTGTGATGACTGAGCGGTTCTCACCTGGTATGGTACTGAGACCCACATCGTGATCAGGAAGATCGCAGGCTCAATTCCCAGCCTGTGCTGTGTGAGCTGCTTTTATCTGTTGTGATACTGAGGCCCACATAGTGAACAGGAAGGTCCAGGCTCCAGCTCCAGCCTGTTCTGTGTGAGCTGATTTTTTTTATTGTGATACTGAGGCCCACATAGTGAACAGGAAGGTCCCAGGCTCCATCTCCCTCCTGTGTTGTGTAGTACTGAGCTCTATTCTTTATGTGCTTACAAGCTCCATGACCCACCCCTGACCGATGCTGAGTTGGCCCGCTGCTCTATTGTATGTTATCAGGGGGTGATCCTACCTCACTGCAGAGTGTATCAAAGGCTGGACTCCTCAATCTCCTGCATCAAAACAGCTGCTCATCCAACTTGCTGATGCTTCATGTGGGGACAGGAACAGGACATTCTGCTCAGTCAGGAATTTCCAAACTAACTGCAAGACAGAGAGGCAGCAATTAGACCCACACAATGAGAGGTACATAACCAGTGTGATACTGGGTCACACACAGAGCAGGAAGATCCCAGGATCCATCCCCAGCCTGTGCTGTACTACCCCACACTCGACCCTCTGTTCACTGTGGGTGATTTTACCTCACTGTGGTGTATATGAAGACTCGATTTATCCACCTCCTGTATCACTGTCAGTGTGTCGGCCATCTTCAATGTGGGCGATGGAATGGGGCAGAACAATCTGTTCACTCAGGTACACACAGACTGACTGCAAGAGAGAGAGGTGGGAATTAGACAGATATAATTAAAGGTATGTACCCAGTCTGGTACTGAGCTCCAAACAGAGCACAGGAAGATCCCAGGCTCCATCCCCAGCCTGTGCTGTACTACCCCCCACTCGACCCTCTGTTCACGGTGGGTGATTTTACCTCACTGTGGTGTGTATAAATACTCGATTTATCCATCTCCTGTATCACTGTCAGTGTGTCGTCAATGTCATAGAGTCAGAGTTATACAGCACAGAAACAGGCCCTTCGGCCCATCGTGTCTATGTCGGCCATTAGGCACCTATCTATTCTAATCCCATTTTCCAGCATTTGGTCGTAGCCTTGTATTCTATGGCGTTTCAAGTGGTCACCTAAATACTTAAATGTGAGTGTTTCTTCCTGTACCACCTTCTGGCAGTTCGTTGCAGATTCCAACCACCCTCTGGGTGTAAAAATGTTTTCCTCAAATCCCCTTTAAACCTCCTGCCCCTTACCTTAAATCTATGCCACCTGGTTATTGGCCCCTCTAATAAAGGAAAATATTTCTTCCTGTCTAACCTGTCAGTGACTTTCAGAATTTTGTATACCTCAATCATGTTGCCACTCTGTCTTCTGCACACTAAGGTAAACAACCCAAGCCTTTTCAGTCGCTCTTCATAGCTGAAATGCTCCAGCCCAGGCAACCTCCTGGTGAATCTCCTCTGCACCCTCTCCAGTGCCATCACATCCTTCCTGCAGTATAGATTGCATTAGGGAAGGTGCAGATGAGATTCACCACGATGTTGCCTGGCCTGGAGCATTTCAGCGATGTTGACAGACGGGATAAGCTCGGGTTGTTTTCCTTCCAGCAGAGAAGTCTGAGTGGGGATATGATTGAGGTATATGAGGGGCATTGATAGGATAGATAGGAAGAAACATTTTCCCATAGCGGAGGTGTCAATAACCAGGGGATATCGATTTAAGGTTAGGGGCAGGAGATACAGAGGAGATTTGAGGCAAAGTGTTTTCACCCAGAGGGTGGTTGGAATCTGGAACACACTGTCTGAAGAGGTGGTCGAGGCCAGAACACTCAACATTTAAGAAGTATTTAGATGAGCACTTGAAATGCCATAGTATACAAGGCTACAGGCCAAGTGCTGGAAAATGGGATTAGAATAGATAGGTGCTTGATGGCCGACACAGACACAATGGGCCGAATGTCCTGCTTCTGAGCTGAATAACTCCATCACTCTCTGACATTAATAAGGTAGAATTCATTTTCAACCCATATAACTACAAAATCTGACCACATTTTCTGTGAGAAATGATAATTTTAGGTTGTCGTGGAGCAGTCACTGATCGGTTCATTGGACACCTGATTTACAAACAAAGGATTCCTGCTCTGAGACTCTCACCTTACAACATCATATTACTGACAGTCAGATAAACACAACAGTATCAATAGAACACGGTATATTAAAATAGAAATATGAAGGAGGGACAGACAGAACAAACAAATAATGCAATCCCTGTCACTTCAAACATCAAACTGTCTGATTGGACAACCCTGAGACATTGGTGACACTGAGACAGGTAAACTGACCTGTTTAACTGCATGGGTCAGGGTCAATAATGAAAATTCAATTCACTGCAGTGGGAAACAAGTTCCTGCTTCTCAGAAAAACCTGCTTTATATTGATAACGTATCACAAAATGAGAACTTATTCCAAACTCATTCTTTATTATGCTGAATAGTGGATAATAATTTATATCTGAGTTAGTGACTGCAGGGAGAGCCCTTTTTACTGGAACAGTGTCAGCTCAGTGTCAGGTACACACAGATACAGAAATAGATTCTCATCGGTGTACCTGTGGCTCAAAGAGATTCCACAAATCACAGAAATTGAAATCACAACACCACAAATAAGACACTGTCCTCAGAGTAACTCGAGAGAATTCTCCATCATCGGTATCACCTCACATTTCTCTGTATGAAATGTCATCTGTCACGTGTCTGTTCCTCCCACCAGCCTGTCTATATCCTCCTGAAGACTCTCACTATCCTCTTCACAGTTCACAATATTTCCAAGCTTTGTGTCATGTGTGAATATTAACAATATGTCCTGCCTGGATTATTAATAACTGATCCTAACATCAGTACCTGGGGAACTGCACTATATATCTTCCTCCAGTCTAAATAGTAACAGTTCATCACAACACTCTGTTTCCTCTCACTCAGCCCATTTCCTATCCTTTCTGTATCTCTCCTTTTTATTCCATGGGCTGCAGTTTTGCTGGTAATTCTATTACATGTCACTGAACCAAACACCTTTTGGGAATCCAGATACACCACATCAAACACATTCCCCTCAATAACCCTTCCTGAAACGTACAGCTCGAGCTTATCCAGCTGACCACACTTCATGTAAATGTGTTCAAAGACACAAGATGTACGGGAAATCTATACAGAGCGCAGGAAGATCCCAGCATCCATCCGCAGCCTCTGCTGAGTGAGCACAGGAAGATCCCAGGCTCCATCTCCAGCCTGTGCTGTGAACTATTCTGAGAAAGTGTGGCACTGAATACCAGACACAGAACACAGGAAGATCCCGGGCTCCATCCCCAGCCTGACCTAAGTGAGCTGCTCTCACATAATGTGGTACTGATCCCCATTCTTAGAGCACAGAAAGATCCCAGGCCCCATTCCTGGCCTCTGCTGAGCTAACACCTTGTTGTAACAGTTGTTATCAGTGTATGATCGTCCCTCACTGTGGAGTGGATGGAAGTCTGGAGTTCTCCATCTCCTGCATCACCACCAGCAGCTCATCCAACTTGAGTGTGTGTGATGTGGGGAAAGGATCAGGACATTGTGATCAGTCAGGAACTCCCAGACCCACTGCAAGAGAGAGAGTGGCAGCAATTAGAATCACACAATGAGGGTTAACCACATGGTATGGTACTGAGCCCAATACAGAGGACAGGGAGATCCCAGACTCCATCCACAGCCTCTGATGAGTGAGCTGTTCTCAACCAGTCTGGCACTGAGCCCCACCCAACGAGCACAGGAAGATCCCAAGCTCCATCCCCAGCCTGTGCTGTGTTTCTCCCTACTCTACCCTCTGTTCACGGTGGGTGATTTTACCTCACTGTGGTGTGGAGGAAGACTCAATTTATCCTTCTCAAGTATCAACGTCAGTGTGTCTTCAATGTCATAGAGTGAGAGTTATACAGCACAGAAACAGGCCCTTCGGCCCATCATGTCTGTGCTGCCCAACAGCACCTTTCTATTCCAATCCCATTTTTCCAGCACATGGCCTGTAGCCTTGTATACTATGGCGTTTCAAGTGCTCATCTAAATATTTAATTGTTGTCAGGGTTCCTGCCTCTCCTACCCCTTCAGGCAGTGTATACCAGATTCCAACCACCCTCTGGGAGAAAAATATATTCCTCAAACCCCCTTTAAACCTCTGGCCCCTTACCTTAAATCTATGACCCCTGGTTATTGACCCCTCGGAGAAGGGAAAAAGTTTCTGTCTATCTAACCTATCAAAGCCCCTCCTAATTTGGTTTTCCTCAATCATGTCCACTCTCAGAGTTTTCTGCTTCACGGAAAACATCCCAGCCTTTTCAGTCTCTCTTCATCGCTGAAATGTTCCAGCGACGCAAAATCCTGGTGAATCTCCTCTGACCTTCTGCACTTTCTAGGGTCCTACCATCCATTGTATATTCTCTTGCCTTGTTAGTCCTCCCAAAATGCATTACCTCACACTTCTCAAGATTAAATTACATTTCCCACTGCTCCGCCCATCTTACCAGCCCATCTACATAGTCCTTTAATCTAAGGCTTTCCTCCTCACTATTGACGACACCACTAATTTTCGTGTCATCTGCGAACTTACTGATGATACCTCATACAATCACGTCCAAAATATTAATGTGCACTACAAACAGCAAGGGTCCCAGCACCGATCCATGTGGTACACCACTGGTAACAGGCTTCCAATCACACAAACAACCCTCACCCATTACCCTCTGCCTCCTGCCACAAAGCCATTTTTGGATTCAATTTGCCAAATTGCCCTGGATCCCATGGGCTCTTACTTTCTTAACCAACCTCCCATGCGGGACCTTATCAAAAGCCTTACTGAAGTCCATGTAGACTACATCAACTGCTTTAACCTCATCTGCACATCTAGTCACCTCCTCGAAAAATTCATATCAAGTTAGTCAGACACGATCTCCCCCTGACAAAGCCATGCTGACTATCCCTGATTAATCCCTGCCTCTCCTCGTGGAGATTAATCCTGTCCCTCAGATTTTTTTCCAATCGTTCCCCAACCACTGATGTTAGACTCACTAACCTGTATTTACCTAGTTTATCCCTGCCACCCTTCTTAAATAATGGTACCACATTCGCTGCCCTCTAGTCGTCTGGTACCTCTCCTGTGGCCAAAGAGGGTTTGCAAATTTGTGTCCGAGGCCCTGCAATCTCCTCCCTTGCCTCCGATAATGGCCTGGGATACATTTCATCTGAGCCTGGGGATTTATCCACTTTTAAGCCCGCTAAAACAGCGAATACTTACTTCCTTTCAATGCTAATATGTTCAAGTATATCACAATCCCACTCCCTAATCTCTACACCGACATCATTCTTCTCCAAAGTGAACACAGATGAAAAGTAATAATTTAAAACCTCACCCATGTCCTCCGGCTCCACAAACAGATTGCCACTTTGGTTCCCTCATGGGATCTAATATTTTCCTGGTTATCTTCTTGCCCTTGACATACTGATAAAACATCTTAGGATTTTCCTTTATCTTGCCTGCTAGTGTTTTTTCATGTCCCTTCCCCACTCTCCGAATTACTTTTTTGAAGTACCCTCCAGCACTTTCTATACTCCTCTACTGCCTCTGCTGTTATCAGCGCTCTGAATCTGCCTTAAGCCTCCTATTTTTTCCTGATCTAATCCTCTATATCCCTTAACATTCAGGGTTCCCTGGGCCTGTTAGTCCTACCCTTCACCTTAACAGGTACATGTTGACTCTAAACTCTCACTATTTCCTCTTTGAAAGACTCCCACTGATCTGATGTCAACTTTCATAGAACAGTACAGCACAGTACAGGCCCTTTGGCCCACAATGTTGTGGCAAACCTTTAACCTACACTAAGATCAAACTAACTACCGACCCTTCATTCTACTATCATCCATGCACCGATCCAAGAGTCGCTTAAATGTCCCTAATGTATCTGCTTCTACTACCACCGCTGGCAGCACATTCCACACACCCACCAATCTCTGTGTAAAGAACCTACCTCTGACATCTCCCCGAAACCTTCCTCCAATCATCTTAAAATTATGCCCCCTGGTGATAGCCTTTTCCACCCTGGGAAAAAGTCTCTGGCTATCCACTCTATCTATGCCTCTCATCATCTTGTACCCCTCTATCAAGTCACCTCTCATCCTTCTTCGCTCCAATGAGAAAAGCCCTAGCTCCCTCAATCTTTCTTCATAAGACATGCCCTCCAGTCCAGGCAGCATCCTGGTAAATCTCCTCTTCACCCTCTCTAAAGCTTCCATATCCTTCAGATAATGAGGCGACCAGAACTGAACACAATATTCCAAGTGTGGTCGAACCAGGGCCTTATAGAGCTGCAGCATAACCTCCCAGCTCTTAAACTCAATCCCCCTGTTAATGAAAGCCAACACACCATACGCCTTCTTAACAACCCTATCAACTTGGGTGGCAAATTTGAGCGATCTATGGACATGGACCCCAAGATCCCTCTGTTCCTCCACACTACCAAGAATCCTGTCTTTAAGTCTGTATTCCGCATTCAAATTCGACCTTCCAAAATGAATCACTTCACACTTTTCCAGGTTGAACTCCATCTGCCACTTCTCAGCCCAGCTCTGCATCCTGCCAATGTCCCGTTGCAACCTACAACAGCCTTCCACACTATCCACAACTCCAGCAACCTTCGTGTCATCGGCAAACCTGCTAACCCAGCCTTCCACTTCCTCATCCAAGTCATTTATAAAAATCACAAAGAGCAGAGGTCCCAGAACAGATCCTTGTGGAACACCACTGGTCACTGAGCTCCATGCTGAATACTTTCCATCTACTACCACCCTCTGACTTCTATGGGCCAGCCAATTCTGTATCCAGAAAGCCAACCTTCCCTGTATCCCATGCCTCCTCACTTTCTGAATGAGCCTACCATGGGGAACCTTATCAAACACCTTGCTAAAATCCATATACACCACATCCACTGCTCTTCCTTCATCAATGTGTTTTGTCACATCTTCAAAGAATTCAATAAGGCTTGTGAGGCATGACCTGCCCCTCAAAAAGCCATGCTGACTGTCTCTAATCAAACCATGCTTTTCCAAATAATCATAAATCCTGTCTCTCAGAATCCTCTCCAATAATTTGCCCACTACCGATGTAAGACTGACAGGTCTATAATTCCCAGGGTTATCCCTATTCCCTTTCTTGAACAAGGGAACAACATTTGCCACCCTCCAATCATCCAGTACGACTCCAGTGGACAGTGAAGACGCAAAGATCATCGCCAAAGGAGCAGCAATCTCTTCCCTCGCTTCCCGTAATAACCTTGGGTATATCCCGTCTGGCCCCGGGGACTTATCTGTCCTCATATCATTCAAAATTTCCAGCACATCCTCCCTCTTAACCTCAACCTGTTTGAGCATATCAGCCTGTTCCACGCTGTCCTCACAAACGACCAGGTCCCTCTCACTAGTGAATACTGAAGCAAAGTATTCATTTAGGACCTCCCCTACATCCTCCGACTCCAGGCACAAGTTCCCTCCACAATCCCTGATCGGCCCTACCCTCACTCTGGCCATCCTCTTGTTCCTCACATAAGTGTAGAACGCCTTGGGATTTTCCTTAATCCTACCCGCCAAGAGTTTTTCATGTCCCCTTCTAGCTCTCCTAAGTCCATTCTTCAGTTCCTTCCTGGCTACCTTGTAACCCTCTAGAGCCCTGTCTGATCCTTGCTTCCTCAACCTTAAGTAAGCTTCCTTCTTCCTCCTGACTAGCTGTTCCACTTCTCTTATCATCCAAGGTTCCTTCACCCTACCATCCCTTCCCTGCCTCATCGGGACAAACCTATCCAGCAGTCGCAGCAAGTGCTCCCTAACCAACCTCCACATTTCTGTCGTGCATTTCCCTGAGAACATCTGTTCCCAGTTTATGCTCCCCAGTTCCTGCCTAATAGCATTGTAATTCCCCCTCCCCCAATTAAATATTTTCCCATCTCGTCTGCTCCTCTCCCTCTCCAAGACTATTGTAAAGGTCAGGGAGTTGTGATCACTATCACCGAAATGCTCTCCCACCGAGAGATCTGCCACCTGGCCTGGTTCGTTGCCAAGCACCAAATCCAACATAGTCTCCCCTCTAGTCGGCCTATCTACATATTGAGTCAGGAAACCTTCCTGGACACACCTGACAAAAACTGCTCCATCCAAACTATTTGCACTAAGGAGGTTCCAATCAATATTAGGGAAGTTGAAGTTACCCATGACAACAACCCTGTTACTTCTGCACCTTTCCAAAATCTGCCTCCCAATCTGTTCCTCCGTGTCTCTGTTGCTATTGGGGGGGTCTATAGAAAACTCCCAATAAAGTGACTGCTCCTTTCCTGTTTCTGACTTCCACCCATAATGACTCAGTAGACAAACCCTCCTCGATGACCTCCCTTTCTGCAGCTGTGATACTATCCCTGATTAGCAATGCCACTCCCCCACCTCTTTTACCTCCCTCCCTATTCCTTTTGAAACATCTAAACCCCGGAACACCCAACATCCATTCCTGCCCCTGTGATATCCATGTCTCCGTAATGGCCACAACATCGTAGCTCCAAGTACTGATCCTTTCTCTAAGTTCATCACCCTTATTCCTGACACTTTCTGCGTTAAAATAGACACACTTCAACCCATCATACTGGCTGCAACTTTGCCCTGTCAACTGTCTAACCTTCCTCACAGACTCTCTGCACTCGGTCTCTGCCTGTTCAAACAGCTACCCCATCCACTGATCCGTAGCTCCGGTTCCCATCCCCCTGCAAGACAAGTTCAAACCCTCCCGAACAGCTCTCGCAAACCTCCTGCCCAGGATATTGGTGCCCCCCAAGTTCAGATGCAACCCGTCCTTTTTGTACAGGTCCCACCCTCCCCAGAAGATATCCCAATGTCCTACATATCTGAATCCCTCCCTCCTGCAACAGTTCTGTAGCCACGTGCTCAGCTGCCAATTGAATCCAAGCCTCTATTAATACCAGCTGGAGTGGTACTGAGTCCCACTCACACACCAGGAAAGAGCCAATTCAATCCAGGCCTCTATTAATACCAGCTGGAGTGGTACTGAGCCCCACTCACACACCAGGAAAGAGCCAATTCAATCCAGGCCTCTATTAATACCAGCTGGAGTGGTACTGAGTCCCACTCACACACCAGAAAGAGCCAATTCAATCCAGGCCTCTATTAATACCAGCTGGAGTGGTACTGAGCCCCACTCACACACCAGGAGAGTGTCAATTCAATCTAGGCCTCTATTAACACCAGCTGGAGTGGTACTGAGTCCCACTCACACTCCAGGAAAGAGCCAATTCAATCCAGGCCTCTATTCATACCAGCTGGAGTGGTACTGAGTCCCACTCACACACCAGAAAGAGCCAATTCAATCCAGGCCTCTATCAATACCAGCTGGAGTGGCACTGAGCCCCACCCACACACCAGGAAAGTGTCAATTTAAACCAAATTTCTATTAATATCAGCTGGAGTGGTACTGATCCCCACTCACACACCAGGAAAGTGCCAATTCAATCCAGGCCTCTATTAATACCAGCTGGAGTCAGACTGAGCCCCACGCACACACCAGGAAAGAGGCAATTCAAACTAGGCCTCTATTAATACCAGCTGGAGTGGTACTGAGTCCCACTCACACACCTGGAAAGAGCAAAATCAATCCAGGCCAATTTAATTCCAGCTGGAGTGGTACTGAGTCCCACTCACACACCAGGAAAGACCCAATTCAATCAAGACCTCTATTCATACCAGCTGGAGTGGCACTGAGCCCCACTCGCACACCAGGAAAGAGCCAATTCAATCCAGTCCTCTATTAATACCAGCTGGAGTGGTACTGAGCCCCACTCTCACACCAGGAAAGAGCCAATTCAATCCAGGCCTCTATTAATACCAGCTGGAGTGGTACTGAGCCCCACTCGCACACCAGGAAAGAGCCAATTAAATCCAGGCCTCTATTAATACCAGCTGGAGTGGTTGTAAGTCCCACTCACACACCAGGAAAGAGGCAATTCAATCCAGGCCTTTATTAATACCAGCTGGAGTGGTACTGAGCCCCACGCACACACCAGGAAAGAGGCAATTCAATCCAGGCCTCTATTAATACCAGCTGGAGTGGTTCTGAGTCCCACTCAAACACCAGGAAAGAGGCAATTCAATCCAGGCCTCTATTAATACCAGCTGGAGTGGTACTGAGCCCCACTCACACACCAGGAAAGAGCCAATTCAATCAAGACCTCTATTAATACCAGCTGGAGTGATACTGAGTCCCACTCACACACCAGGAAAGAGGCAATTCAATCCAGGCCTCTATTAATACCAGCTGGAGTGATACTGAGTCCCACACAGACACCAGGAAAGAGGCAATTCAATCCAGGCCTCTATTAATACCAGCTGGAGTGATACTGAGTCCCACTCACACACTGGAAGAGAGGCAATTCAATCCAGGTTTCTATTAATACCAGCTGGAGTGGTACTGAGTCCCACTCACACACCAGGAAAGTTTAAATTCTATCGAGGCCTCTCTTAATACCTGCAGAAGTGGTACTGAGCCCCACTCACACACCAGGAAAGAGCCAATTCAATCAAGACCTCTATTAACACCAGCTGGAGTGGTTCTGAGTCCCACTCACACAGCAGGAAAGAGACAAATCAATACAGACCTCTATCAATACCAGCTGGAGTGGTACTGAGTCCCACTCACACACCAGGAAAGAGCCAATTCAATCCAGGTCTCTATTAATACCAGCAGGAGTGGTACTGAGCCCTACTCACACACCAGGAAAGAGCCAATTCAATCAAGACCTCTATTAATACCAGCTGGAGTGGTACTGAGCCCCACTCACACACCAGGAAAGAGTCAATTCAATCCAGGTCTCTATTAATACCAGCTGGAGTGGTACTAAGACTCACTCACACACCAGGGAAGAGCCAATTCAAACCAGGCCTCTATTAATACCAGCTGGAGTGGTACCGAGTCCCACTCACACACCAGGAAAGAGGCAATTCAATCCAGGCCTCTATTAATACCAGCTGGAGTGGTACTGAGCCCCACTCACACACCAGGAAAGAGTGAATTGAATGCAGGCCTCTATCAATACCAGCTGGAGTGGTACTAAGACTCACTCACACACCAGGAAAGAGCCAATTCAAACCAGGCCTCTATTAATACCAGCTGGAGTGGTACTGAGCCCCACTCACACATCAGGAAAGGGTCAATTTAAACCAGGCCTCTATTAATACCAGCTGCAGTGGTACTGAGCCCCACCCACACACCAGGAAAGAGCATATTCAATCCAGGCCTCTATTAATACCAGCTGGAGTGCTACTGAGCCCCACTCACACACCCGGAAAGAGGCAATTCAATCCAGGCCTCTATTAATACCTGCTGGAGTGCTACTGAGCCCCACTCACACACCCGGAAAGAGGCAATTCAATCCAGGCCTCTATTAATACCAGCTGGAGTTGTACAGATCCCCACTCACACACCAGGAAAGAGGCAATTCAATCCAGGCCTCTATTAATACCAGCTGGAGTGGTTGTGAGTCCCACTCACACACCAGGAAAGAGCCAATTCAATCCAGGTCTCTATTAATACCAGCTGGAGTGCTACTGAGCCCCACTCAAACACCAGGAAAGAGGCAATTCAATCCAGGCCTCTATTAATACCAGCTGGAGTGGTACTGAGCCCCACTCACACACCAGGAAAGAGGCAATTCAATCCAAGCCTCTATTAATACCAGCTGGAGTGGTTCTGAGTCCCACTCAAACACCAGGAAAGAGGCAATTCAATCCAGGCCTCTATTAATACCAGCTGGAGTGGTACTGAGCCCCACTCACACACCAGGAAAGAGGCAATTCAATCCAGGCCTCAATTAATACCAGCTGGAGTGGTACTGAGCCCCACTCACACACCAGGAAAGAGCCAATTCAATCCAGGCCTCTATTAATACCAGCTGGAGTGGTTCTGAGTCCCACTCACACACCAGGAAAGAGGCAATTCAATCCAGACCTCTATTAATACCAGCTGGAGTGGTACTGAGTCCCACACTCACACCAGAGAGAACCAATTCAATCCAGGCCTCTATTAATACCAGCTGGATTGGGTCTGAGTCAAACTGAAACACCAGGAAAGAGGCAATTCAATCCAGGCCTCTATTAATACCTGCAGAAGTGGTCCTGAGTCCCTTTGACACAGGAGGAAAGAGACAATTTATTTCTGAACACTATCAATACCAGTTGGAGTTGCACTGAGTCCCACTCACACATCAGGAAAGAGTCAATTTAAACCAGACCTCTATTAATACCAGTTGGAGTGGTTCTGAGTCCCACTCACACATCAGGAAAGAGTCAATTTAAACCAGACCTCTATTAATACCAGCTGGAGTGGTACTGAGCCCCACTCACACACCAGGAAAGAGTCAATTCAATCCAGACCTCTATTAATACCAGCTGGAGTGGTACTGAGTCCCACTCTCAAACCAGGAAAGAGTCAATTCAATCCAGACCTCTATTAATACCAGCTGGAGTGGTACTGAGTCCCACTCACACACCAGGAAAGAGTCAATTCAATCCAGGCGTCTATTAATACCAGCTGGAGTGGTACTGAGTCCCACTCACACACCAGGAAAGAGTCAATTCAATCCAGACCTCTATTAATACCAGTTGGAGTGGTTCTGAGTCCCACTCACACATCAGGAAAGAGTCAATTCAATCCAGACCTCTATTAATACCAGTTGGAGTGGTTCTGAGTCCCACTCACACATCAGGAAAGAGTCAATTTAAACCAGACCTCTATTAATACCAGTTGGAGTGGTTCTGAGTCCCACTCACACATCAGGAAAGAGTCAATTTAAACCAGACCTCTATTAATACCAGTAGGAGTGGTACTGAGCCCCATTCGCACACCAGGAAAGAGTCAATTTAAACCAGACCTCTATTAATACCAGCTGGAGTGGTGCTGAGTCCCACTCACACACCAGGAAAGAGTCAATTCAATCCAGACCTCTATTAATACCAGTTGGAGTGGTACTGAGTCCCACTCACACATCAGGAAAGAGTCAATTCAATCCAGACCTCTATTAATACCAGCTGGAGTGGTACTGAGCCCCACTCACACACCAGGAAAGAGTCAATTCAATCCAGACCTCTATTAATACCAGCTGGAGTGGTACTGAGCCCCACTCTCACACCAGGAAAGAGTCAATTCAATCCAGGCGTCTATTAATACATGCTGGAGTGGTGCTGAGTCCCACTCACACACCAGGAAGGAGCCAAATCAATCCGGACCTCTATTAATACCAGCTGGATTGGGTCTGAGTCAAACTGAAACAGCAGGAAGGAGCCAATTCTATCCAGGCCTCTAATAATACCAGCTGGAGTGGTACTGAGTCCCACTCACACACCAGGAAAGAGCCAATTCAATCCAGGCCTCAATTAATACCAGCTGGAGTGACACTGAGCCCCACTCACACACCAGGAAAGAGCCAAATCAATCCAGACCTCTATTAATACCAGCTGGAGTGGTACTGAGCCCCTCTCACACACCCATAAAGAGCCAATTCAATCAAGGCCTCTATTAATACCTGCTGGAGTGGAATTAATTCCCACTCACACACCATGAAAGATGGTGAGGGAGGGTCTGGTAGAGGGGAATGAAGAAGGAGGGAGGGTGTGGTGGAGGGGAATGAAGAGTGGGGGGGAGGGGGTGGTGGAGGGGAATGAAGAGGGTTGAGGGAGTGGGAGGTGGAGGGGAATGAAGAGGGGGAGGTGGATGGGAATGAAGAGGGGAGGGAGGGGTAGGTGGAGGTGAATGAAGAGGGGGATGGAGGAGACGGGGGACGTGAATGAAGAGGGGGAGGGAGGAGACGGGGAGGGGAATGAAGTGGGGGAAGGAGGGGGAGGTGGTGAAGAATGAAGTGGGGGAGGGAGGGGTAGGTGGAGGGCAATGAAGAGGGGGCGGGAGGGGTAGGTGGAGGTGATTGAAGAGGGGTAGGGAGGAATAGGGGGAGTGAGGGGGAGGGAGGGGAAGGGAGGGGGAGGTGGTGAAGAATGAAGTGGCGGATGGAGGGGATGGTGGAGGGGAATGAAGAGGGGGAGGGAGGGGTTGGTGGAGGGCAATGACGAGGGGGAGGGAGGGGAGGTGGAGGGGAATGAAGAGGGGGAGGAAGGGGGAGGTGGATGGGAAATAAGAGGGGATGGAGGGGGAGGTGGTGGGGAATGAAGTGGGTGAGGGAGGGGGAGGTGGATGGGAATGAAGAGGGGGAGGGAGGGGGTGGTGGAGTGGAATAAAGAGGGGGAAAGAGGGGGAGGTGGAGTGGAATGAACAGTGGGAGGGCAGAGGAGGGGAATGAAGAGGGGGAGGGAGGTGGTGGTGGCTGGGAATGAAGAGGGGGCGGGAGGGGGATTGAAGAGGGGGAGGAAGGGGGAGGGGAGGGGAATGAAGAGAGGGAGGGATGGGGAGGGGGAGGCGAATGAGGAGGGGGAAGGAAAGGATGGTGGATGGGCATGAAGAGGGGGAGGGAGGCGTTGGTGGAGTGGAATGAAGAGGGGAGGGAGGGGTTGGTGGAGGGGAATGAAGAGGGGGAGGGAGGGGTAGGTGGAGGTGAATGAAGAGGGGGAGGGAGGAGGAGGGGGAGGGGAATGAAAAGGGGGAGGGAGGGGGAAAGGAATGAAGAGGGGGATGGTGGGGGAGGGGAATGAAGAGGGGGATGGTGGGGGAGGGGAATGAAGAGGGCGAGGGAGGGGGAGGTGGATGGCAATGAAAAGGGTGAGGGTGGGGGTGTTGGAGGGGAATGAAGAGGTGGAGGGAGGGGGAGGTGGAGTGGAATAAAGAGGGGAAGGGAGGAGGAGGGGGAGGGGAATGAAGAGGGGAGGGAGGAGGAGGGGAATGAAGAGGGGGAGGGAGGGGGTGGTGGATGGGAATGAAGAGGGGGAGGGAGGGGGTCGGAGGGGTAGGTGGTGAAGTATGAAGTGACGGATGGAGGGGATGGTGGAGGGGAATGAAGAGGGGGAGGGAGGGGTTGGTGGAGGGCAATGACGAGGGGGAGGGTGGGGGTGGTCGAGGGGGAGGGAGGGGGAGGTGGTTGGGAATGAAAAGGGGGAGGGTGGGGGTGTTGGAGGGGAATGAAGAGGGGGAGGCAGGGGGAGGTGGATGGGAATAGAAGGGGAGGGAGGGGGAGGTCTAGTGGAATGAAGAGTGTGAGGGAAGGGGAGGGGAATGAAGAGGGGGAGGGAGGGGGATGGGGAGGGGAATGAAGAGTGGGAGGGAGGGGCGGGGGAGGGAGGGGCGGGGAATGAAGAGGGGGAGGGAGGGGGAGGCGAATGAAGAGGGGGAGGAAGCGGGATGGGGAGGGGAATGAAGAGTGGGAGGGAGGGGCGGGGGAGGGAGGGGCGGGGAATGAAGAGGGGGAGGGAGGGGGAGGCGAATGAAGAGGGGGAGGGAAAGGGTGGTGGTTGGGAATTAAGAGGGGGAGGGAGGGGGTGTTGGAGTGGAATGAAGAGGAGGAGGGAGGGGTTGGTGGAAGGGAATGAAGAGGCGGAGGGATGGGGTGGTGGAGTGGAATGAAGAGGAGGAGGGAGGGGTTGGTGGAGGGGAATGAAGAGGCGGAGGGAGGGGGTGGTGGAGTGGAATGAAGAGGGGGAGGGAGGGGTAGGTGGAGGTGAATGAAGAGGGGTGGGAGGAGGAGGGGGAGAGGAATGAAAAGGGGGAGAGAGGCGGAGGGGAATAAAGAGGGGGAGGGAGGGGGATGTAGTGAAGAATGAAGTGGGGGAGGGAGGGGATGGTGGAGGGGAATGAAGAGGGGGAGGGAGGGGTTGGTGGAGGGCAATGAAGAAGGTGTGGTACGGGGAGGGGGAGGGGAATGAGGAGTGGGAGGGAGGGGGTGGTGGAGTGGAATCAAGAGGGGGAGGGTGCGGTAGGTGGAGGTGAATGAAGAGGGGGAGGGAGGAGGAAGGGGAGGGGAATGAAGTGGGGGAGGCGAATGAAGAGGGGGAGGGAAAGGGTGGTGGATGGGAATGAAGAGGGGGAGGGAGGGGGTGTTGGAGTGGAATGAAGAGGGGGAGGGAGGGGTTGGTGGAGGGGAATGAAGAGGCGGATGGAGGGGGTGGTGGAGTGGAATGAAGAGGGGGAGGGAGGTGTAGGTGGAGGTGAATGAAGAAGGGTGGGAGGTGGAGGGGGAGGGGAATGAAGAGGGGGAGGGAGGGGGAGGTGGTGAAGAATGAAGTGGGGGAGGGAGGGGATGATGGAGGGGAATGAAGAGGGGGAGGGAGGGGTTGGTGGAGGGCAATGAAGAGGGGGAGGGAGGGGGTGTTGGAGTGGAATGAAGAGGGGGAGGGAGGGGTTGGTGGAGGGGAATGAAGAGGCGGATGGAGGGGGTGGTGGAGTGGAATGAAGAGGGGGAGGGAGGTGTAGGTGGAGGTGAATGAAGAGGGGTGGGAGGTGGAGGGGGAGGGGAATGAAGAGGGGGAGGGAGGGGGAGGTGGTGAAGAATGAAGTGGGGGAGGGAGGGGATGATGGAGGGGAATGAAGAGGGGGAGGGAGGGGTTGGTGGAGGGCAATGAAGAGGGGGTGGTTCGGGGAGGGGGAGGGGGTGGTGGAGTGGAATGAAGAGGGGGAGGGAGCGGTAGGTGGAGGTGAATGAAGAGGGGGAGGGTGGAGGAGGGGGAGGGGAATGAAGAGGGGGAGGGGAATGAAGAGGGGGAGGGGAATGAAGAGGGGGAGGGTGGGGGTGGTGGATGGGAATGAAGAGGGGGAGGTGGAGGGGAATGAAAAGGGGTAGGGAGGGGTGGTGGAGGAGAATGAAGATGCGGAGGGAGGGGTGGTGGAGTGGAATGAAGAGGGGGAGGGAGGGGGAGGGAGGGGGAGGTGGATGGGAATGAAGAGGGGTGGGAGGGGTAGGTGGAGGTGAATGAAGAGGGGTAGGGAGGAGGCGGGGGAGGGGAATGAAGAGGGGGAGGGAGCGGGTGGTGGAGTGGAATGAAGAGGGGGACGGAGGGGTAGGTGGTGAAGAATGAAGTGGGGGAGGGAGGGGATGGTGGAGGAGAATGAAGAGGGGTAGGGAGGGGAAGGTGGAGGGCAATGAAGCGGGTGGGCTCTGGGGAGGGTGAGGGAGGGGGTGGTGGAGTGGAATGAAGAGGGGGAGGGAGGGGTAGGTGGAGGTGAATGAAGAGTGGGAGGGAGGAGGAGGGGGAGGGGAATGAAGATGGGGCGGGAGGTGTAGGTGGAGGTGAATGAAGAGGGGGAGGGAGGGGTAGGTGGAAGTGAATGAAGAGTGGGAGGGAGGAGGAGGGGGAGGGGGATGAAGATGGGGAGGGAGGGGTAGGTGGAGGTGAATGAAGAAGGGGAGGGAGGGGGTGGTGGATGGGAATGAAGAGGGGGAGGGAGGGGGTGTTGGAGTGGAATGAAGAGGGGGAGGGAGCTGTAGGTGGAGGTGAATGAGGAGGGGGAAGGAAAGGATGGTGGATGGGCATGATAAGGGGGAGGGAGGCGTTGGTGGAGTGGAATGAAGAGGGGAGGGAGGGGTTGGTGGAGGGGAATGAAGAGGGGGAGGGAGGGGTAGGTGGAGGTGAGTGAAGAGGGGGAGGAAGGGGGAGGGGGAGGGGAATGAAGAGAGGGAGGGATGGGGAGGGGGAGGCGAATGAGGAGGGGGAAGGAAAGGATGGTGGATGGGCATGAAGAGGGGGAGGGAGGCGTTGGTGGAGTGGAATGAAGAGGGGAGGGAGGGGTTGGTGGAGGGGAATGAAGAGGGGGAGGGAGGGGTAGGTGGAGGTGAATGAAGAGGGGGAGGGAGGAGGGGGGGGAGGGGAATGAAAAGGGGGAGGGAGGGGGAGGGGAATGAAGAGGGGGATGGTGGGGGAGGGGAATGAAGAGGGCGAGGGAGGGGGAGGTGGATGGCAATGAAAAGGGTGAGGGTGGGGGTGTTGGAGGGGAATGAAGAGGTGGAGGGAGGGGGAGGTGGAGTGGAATAAAGAGGGGAAGGGAGGAGGAGAGGGAGGGGAATGAAGAGGGGAGGGAGGAGGAGGGGAATGAAGAGGGGGAGGGAGGGGGTGGTGGATGGGAATGAAGAGGGGGAGGGAGGGGGTCGGAGGGGTAGGTGGTGAAGTATGAAGTGACGGATGGAGGGGATGGTGGAGGGGAATGAAGAGGGGGAGGGAGGGGTTGGTGGAGGGCAATGACGAGGGGGAGGGTGGGGGTGGTCGAGGGGGAGGGAGGGGGAGGTGGTTGGGAATGAAGAGGGGGAGGGAGCGGGATGGGGAGGGGAATGAAGAGGGGGAGGAAGCAGGATGGGGAGGGGAATGAAGAGTGGGAGGGAGGGGCGGGGGAGGGAGGGGAGGGGAATGAAGAGGGGGAGGCAGGGGGAGGTGGATGGGAATAGAGGGGGAGGGAGGGGGAGGTCTAGTGGAATGAAGAGTGTGAGGGAGGGGGAGGGGAATGAAGAGGGGGAGGGAGGGGGTGGTGGATGGGAATGAAGAGGGGGAGGGAGCGGGATGGGGAGGGGAATGAAGAGGGGGAGGAAGCAGGATGGGGAGGGGAATGAAGAGTGGGAGGGAGGGGCGGGGGAGGGAGGGGAGGGGAATGAAGAGGGGGAGGGAGGGGGAGGCGAATGAAGAGGGGGAGGGAAAGGGTGGTGGTTGGGAATTAAGAGGGGGAGGGAGGGGGTGTTGGAGTGGAATGAAGAGGAGGAGGGAGGGGTTGGTGGAGGGGAATGAAGAGGCGGAGGGAGGGGGTGGTGGAGTGGAATGAAGAGGGGGAG
Source organism: Heterodontus francisci (assembly GCF_036365525.1). NCBI lineage: Eukaryota > Metazoa > Chordata > Chondrichthyes > Heterodontiformes > Heterodontidae > Heterodontus > Heterodontus francisci. Next base: position 396,620 of record NW_027140397.1, read on the forward strand.
GGAGGGGTAGGTGGAGGTGAATGAAGAGGGGTGGGAGGAGGAGGGGGAGAGGAATGAAGAGGGGGAGAGAGGCGGAGGGGAATAAAGAGGGGGAGGGAGGAGGATGTAGTGAAGAATGAAGTGGGGGAAGGAGGGGATGGTGGAGGGGAATGAAGAGGGGGAGGGAGGGGTTGGTGGAGGGCAATGAAGAAGGTGTGGTACGGGGAGGGGGAGGGGAATGAGGAGTGGGAGGGAGGGGGTGGTGGAGTGGAATCAAGAGGGGCAGGGTGCGGTAGGTGGAGGTGAATGAAGAGGCGGAGGGAGGAGGAGGGGGTGGGGAATGAAGTGGGGGAGGCGAATGAAGAGGGGGAGGGAAAGGGTGGTGGATGGGAATGAAGAGGGGGAGGGAGGGGTTGGTGGAGGGGAATGAAGAGGCGGATGGAGGGGGTGGTGGAGTGGAATGAAGAGGGGGAGGGAGGTGTAGGTGGAGGTGAATGAAGAGGGGTGGGAGGTGGAGGGGGAGGGGAATGAAGAGGGGTGAGAGGGGGAGGTGGTGAAGAATGAAGTGGGGGAGGGAGGGGATGATGGAGGGGAATGAAGAGGGGGAGGGAGGGGGAGGTGGTGAAGAATGAAGTGGGGGAGGGAGGGGATGATGGAGGGGAATGAAGAGGGGGAGGGAGGGGTTGGTGGAGGGCAATAAAGAGGGGGTGGTTCGGGGAGGGGGAGGGGGTGGTGGAGTGGAATGAAGAGGGGGAGAGAGCGGTAGGTGGAGGTGAATGAAGAGGGGGACGGTGGAGGAGGGGGAGGGGAATGAAGAGGGGGAGGGGAATGAAGAGGGGGAGGGAGGGGGTTGTGGTTGGGAATTAAGAGGGGGAGGGTGGGGGTGGTGGATGGGAATGAAGAGGGGGAGGGGGAGGTGGAGGGGAATGAAAAGGGGTAGAGAGGGGGTGGTGGAGGAGAATAAAGAGGCGGAGGGAGGGGTGGTGCAGTGGAATGAAGAGGGTTGAGGGAGTGTGAGGTGGAGGGGAATGAAGAGGGGGAGGGAGAGGGAGGGAGGGGGAGGTGGATGGGAATGAAGAGGGGAGGGAGGTGTAGGTGGAGGTGAATGAAGAGGGGTAGGGAGGAGGCGGGGGAGGGGAATGAAGAGGGGGAGGGAGCGGGTGGTGGAGTGGAATGAAGAGGGGGAGGGAGGGGTAGGTGGTGAAGAATGAAGTGGGGGAGGGAGGGGATGGTGGAGGAGAATGAAGAGGGGTAGGGAGGGGAAGGTGGAGGGCAATGAAGCGGGTGGGCTCTGGGGGGGTGGGAGGAGGAGGGGGAGGGGAATGAAGATGGGGCGGGAGGTGTAGGTGGAGGTGAATGAAGAGGGGGAGGGAGGGGTAGGTGGAGGTGAATGAAGAGTGGGAGGGAGGAGGAGGGGGAGGGGAATGAAGATGGGGAGGGAGGGGTAGGTGGAGGTGAATGAAGAAGGGGAGGGAGGGGGTGGTGGATGGGAATGAAGAGGGGGAGGGAGGGGGTGTTGGAGAGGAATGAAGAGGGGGAGGGAGGTGTAGGTGGAGGTGAATGAAGAGGGGTGGGAGGAGGAGGGGGAGGGGAATGAAGAGGGGGAGAGAGGGGGAGGGGAATGAAGAGGGGGAGGGAGGGGGAGGTGGTGAAGAATGAAGTGGGGGAGGGAGGGGATGGTGGAGGGGAATGAAGAGGGGGAGGGAGGGGTTGGTGGAGGGCAATGAAGAGGGCGAGGGACAAGGAGGTGGAGGGGAATGAAGAGGGGGAGGGAGAGGATGTGGATGGGAATGAAGAGGGGGAGGGAGGGGTTGGTGGAGTGAAATGAAGAGGGCGAGGGAGAGGGAGGTGGAGGGGAATGAAGAGGGGGAGGGAGAGGAGGTGGATGGGAATGAAGATGGGGAGGGAGGGAGGGGCTGGTAGAGGGGAATGAAGAAGGAGGGAGGGGGTGGTGGAGGGGAATGAAGAGGGGGAGGTGGATGGGAATGAAGAGTGGGGGGGAGGGGTGGTGGAGGGGAATGAAGAGGGTTGAGGGAGTGGGAGGTGGAGGGGAGTGGGAGGTGGAGGGGAATGAAGAGGGGGAGGGAGGGGGAGGGGGAGGTGGATGGGAATGAAGAGGGGAGGGAGGGGTAGGTGGAGGTGAATGAAGAGGGGGAGGGAGGAGGCGGGGGAGGGGAATGAAGAGGGGGAGGGAGGGGGTGGTGGAGGGGAATGAAGAGGGGTAGGGAGGGGAAGGTGGATGGCAATGAACAGGGTGGGCTCCGGGGAGGGGGAGGGAGGGGTTAGTGGAGTGGAATGAAGAGGGGGAGGGAGGGGTAGGTGGAGGTGAATGAAGAGTGGGAGGGAGCGGGTGGTGGAGTGGAATGAAGAGGGGGAGGGAGGGGTAGGTGGTGAAGAATGAAGTGGGGGAGGGAGGGGATGGTGGAGGAGAATGAAGAGGGGTAGGGAGGGGAAGGTGGAGGGCAATGAAGCGGGTGGGCTCTGGGGGGGGAGGGAGGAGGAGGGGGAGGGGAATGAAGATGGGGCGGGAGGTGTAGGTGGAGGTGAATGAAGAGGGGGAGGGAGGGGTAGGTGGAGGTGAATGAAGAGTGGGAGGGAGGAGGAGGGGGAGGGGAATGAAGATGGGGAGGGAGGGGTAGGTGGAGGTGAATGAAGAAGGGGAGGGAGGGGGTGGTGGATGGGAATGAAGAGGGGGAGGGAGGGGGTGTTGGAGAGGAATGAAGAGGGGGAGGGAGGTGTAGGTGGAGGTGAATGAAGAGGGGTGGGAGGAGGAGGGGGAGGGGAATGAAGAGGGGGAGAGAGGGGGAGGGGAATGAAGAGGGGGAGGGAGGGGGAGGTGGTGAAGAATGAAGTGGGGGAGGGAGGGGATGGTGGAGGGGAATGAAGAGGGGGAGGGAGGGGTTGGTGGAGGGCAATGAAGAGGGCGAGGGAGAAGGAGGTGGAGGGGAATGAAGAGGGGGAGGGAGAGGATGTGGATGGGAATGAAGAGGGGGAGGGAGGGGTTGGTGGAGTGAAATGAAGAGGGCGAGGGAGAGGGAGGTGGAGGGGAATGAAGAGGGAGAGGGAGAGGAGGTGGATGGGAATGAAGAGGGGGAGGGGGAGGTGGAGGGGAATGAAAAGGGGTAGGGAGGGGGTGGTGGAGGAGAATAAAGAGGCGGAGGGAGGGGTGGTGCAGTGGAATGAAGAGGGTTGAGGGAGTGTGAGGTGGAGGGGAATGAAGAGGGGGAGGGAGAGGGAGGGAGGGGGAGGTGGATGGGAATGAAGAGGGGAGGGAGGTGTAGGTGGAGGTGAATGAAGAGGGGTAGGGAGGAGGCGGGGGAGGGGAATGAAGAGGGGGAGGGAGCGGGTGGTGGAGTGGAATGAAGAGGGGGAGGGAGGGGTAGGTGGTGAAGAATGAAGTGGGGGAGGGAGGGGATGGTGGAGGAGAATGAAGAGGGGTAGGGAGGGGAAGGTGGAGGGCAATGAAGCGGGTGGGCTCTGGGGGGGGAGGGAGGAGGAGGGGGAGGGGAATGAAGATGGGGCGGGAGGTGTAGGTGGAGGTGAATGAAGAGGGGGAGGGAGGGGTAGGTGGAGGTGAATGAAGAGTGGGAGGGAGGAGGAGGGGGAGGGGAATGAAGATGGGGAGGGAGGGGTAGGTGGAGGTGAATGAAGAAGGGGAGGGAGGGGGTGGTGGATGGGAATGAAGAGGGGGAGGGAGGGGGTGTTGGAGAGGAATGAAGAGGGGGAGGGAGGTGTAGGTGGAGGTGAATGAAGAGGGGTGGGAGGAGGAGGGGGAGGGGAATGAAGAGGGGGAGAGAGGGGGAGGGGAATGAAGAGGGGGAGGGAGGGGGAGGTGGTGAAGAATGAAGTGGGGGAGGGAGGGGATGGTGGAGGGGAATGAAGAGGGGGAGGGAGGGGTTGGTGGAGGGCAATGAAGAGGGCGAGGGACAAGGAGGTGGAGGGGAATGAAGAGGGGGAGGGAGAGGATGTGGATGGGAATGAAGAGGGGGAGGGAGGGGTTGGTGGAGTGAAATGAAGAGGGCGAGGGAGAGGGAGGTGGAGGGGAATGAAGAGGGGGAGGGAGAGGAGGTGGATGGGAATGAAGATGGGGAGGGAGGGAGGGGCTGGTAGAGGGGAATGAAGAAGGAGGGAGGGGGTGGTGGAGGGGAATGAAGAGGGGGAGGTGGATGGGAATGAAGAGTGGGGGGGAGGGGGTGGTGGAGGGGAATGAAGAGGGTTGAGGGAGTGGGAGGTGGAGGGGAGTGGGAGGTGGAGGGGAATGAAGAGGGGGAGGGAGGGGGAGGGGGAGGTGGATGGGAATGAAGAGGGGAGGGAGGGGTAGGTGGAGGTGAATGAAGAGGGGGAGGGAGGAGGCGGGGGAGGGGAATGAAGAGGGGGAGGGAGGGGGTGGTGGAGGGGAATGAAGAGGGGTAGGGAGGGGAAGGTGGATGGCAATGAACAGGGTGGGCTCCGGGGAGGGGGAGGGAGGGGTTAGTGGAGTGGAATGAAGAGGGGGAGGGAGGGGTAGGTGGAGGTGAATGAAGAGTGGGAGGGAGCGGGTGGTGGAGTGGAATGAAGAGGGGGAGGGAGGGGTAGGTGGTGAAGAATGAAGTGGGGGAGGGAGGGGATGGTGGAGGAGAATGAAGAGGGGTAGGGAGGGGAAGGTGGAGGGCAATGAAGCGGGTGGGCTCTGGGGGGGGTGGGAGGAGGAGGGGGAGGGGAATGAAGATGGGGCGGGAGGTGTAGGTGGAGGTGAATGAAGAGGGGGAGGGAGGGGTAGGTGGAGGTAAATGAAGAGTGGGAGGGAGGAGGAGGGGGAGGGGAATGAAGATGGGGAGGGAGGGGTAGGTGGAGGTGAATGAAGAAGGGGAGGGAGGGGGTGGTGGATGGGAATGAAGAGGGGGAGGGAGGGGGTGTTGGAGAGGAATGAAGAGGGGGAGGGAGGTGTAGGTGGAGGTGAATGAAGAGGGGTGGGAGGAGGAGGGGGAGGGGAATGAAGAGGGGGAGAGAGGGGGAGGGGAATGAAGAGGGGGAGGGAGGGGGAGGTGGTGAAGAATGAAGTGGGGGAGGGAGGGGATGGTGGAGGGGAATGAAGAGGGGGAGGGAGGGGTTGGTGGAGGGCAATGAAGAGGGCGAGGGAGAAGGAGGTGGAGGGGAATGAAGAGGGGGAGGGAGAGGATGTGGATGGGAATGAAGAGGGGGAGTGAGGGGTTGGTGGAGTGAAATGAAGAGGGCGAGGGAGAGGGAGGTGGAGGGGAATGAAGAGGGGGAGGGAGAGGAGGTGGATGGGAATGAAGATGGGGAGGGAGGGAGGGGCTGGTAGAGGGGAATGAAGAAGGAGGGAGGGGGTGGTGGAGGGGAATGAAGAGGGGGAGGTGGATGGGAATGAAGAGTGGGGGGGAGGGGGTGGTGGAGGGGAATGAAGAGGGTTGAGGGAGTGGGAGGTGGAGGGGAGTGGGAGGTGGAGGGGAATGAAGAGGGGGAGGGAGGGGGAGGGGGAGGTGGATGGGAATGAAGAAGGAGGGAGGGGGTGGTGGAGGGGAATGAAGAGGGGGAGGTGGATGGGAATGAAGAGTGGGGGGGAGGGGGTGGTGGAGGGGAATGAAGAGGGTTGAGGGAGTGGGAGGTGGAGGGGAGTGGGAGGTGGAGTGGAATGAAGAGGGGGAGGGAGGGGTAGGTGGAGGTGAATGAAGAGTGGGAGGGAGGAGGGGGAGGGGAATGAAGATGGGGAGGGAGGGGTAGGTGGAGGTGAATGAAGAGGGGGAATGAAGAAGGGGAGGGAGGGGAGGGGAATGAAGAGGGGCAGGGAGGGGGAGGTGGTGAAGAATGAATTGGGGAGGGAGGGGAATGATGAGGGGGAGGGAGGGGTTGGTGGAGGGCAATGAAGAGGGCAAGGTACGGGGAGAGGGAGGGAGGGGGTGGTGGAGTGTAATGAAGAGGGGAGGGAGGGGTAGGTGGAGGTGAATGAAGAGGGGGAGGGTGGAGGAGGGGGAGGGGAATGAAGAGTGGGAGGGTGGGGGAGGGGAATGAAGAGGGGGAGGGAGGGGGTGGTTGAGTGGAATAAAGAGGGGGAGGGAGGGGGAGGTGTAGTGGAATGAAGAGTGGGAGGGAGGGGGACGGGAATGAAGAGGGGGAGGGAGGGGTTGGTGGAGGGCAACGAAGAGGGGGTGGTTCGGGGAGGGGGAGGGGGTGGTGGAGTGGAATGAAGAGGGGGAGGGAGCGGTAGGTGGAGGTGAATGAAGAGGGGGTGGGAGGAGGAGGGGGAGGGGAATGAAGAGGGGGAGGGGAATGAAGAGGGGGAGGGAGGGGGTTGTGGTTGGGAATTAAGAGGGGGAGGGTGGGGGTGGTGGATGGGAATGAAGAGGGGGAGGGGGAGGGGAAGGAAGAGGGGTGAAGAGGGGGAGGGGGAGGGGAAGGAAGAGGGGTAGGGAGGGGGAGGTGGAGAAGAATGAAAAGGGGTAGGGAGGGGGTGGTGGAGGAGAATGAAGAGGCGGAGGGAGGGGTGGTGGAGTGGAATGAGGAGGGTTGAGGGAGTGTGCGGTGGAGGGGAATGAAGAGGGGGAGGGAGGGGGAGGTGGATGGGAATGAAGAGGGGAGGGAGGGGTAGGTGGAGGTGAATGAAGAGGGGTAGGGAGGAGGCAGGGGAGGGGAATGAAGAGGGGGAGGGAGCGGGTGGTGGAGTGGAATGAAGAGGGGGAGGGAGGGGTAGGTGGTGAAGAATGAAGTGGGGGAGGGAGGGGATGGTGGAGGGCAATGAAGCGGGTGGGCTCCGGGTAGGGGGAGGGAGGGGGTGGTGGAGGTGAATGAAGAGTGGGAGGGAGGAGGAGGGGGAGGGGAATGAAGATGGGGAGGGAGGTGGAGGTGGAGATGAATGAAGAGGGGGAAGGAGGGGTAGGTGGAGGTGAATGAAGAGTGGGAGGGAGGAGGAGGGGGAGGGGAATGAAGATGGGGAGGGAGGGGTAGGTGGGTGGGAATGAAGAGGGGCGGGAGGGGGTGTTGGAGTGGAATGAAGAGGGGGAGGGAGGTGTAGGTGGAGGTGAATGAAGAGGGGTGGGAGGAGGAGGGGGAGGGAGGGGGAGGTGGTGAAGAATGAAGTGGGGGAGGGAGGGGATGGTGGAGGGGAATGAAGAGGGGGAGGGAGGGGTTGGTGGAGGGCAATGAAGAGGGCGAGGGAGAAGGAGGTGGAGGGGAATGAAGAGGGGGAGGGAGAGGAGGTGGATGGGAATGAAGAGGGGGTGGTACGGGGAGGGAGGGGGAATGAGGAGGGGGAGGTAGGGGTTGGTGGAGTGGAATGAAGAGGGGGAGGGAGGGGTAGGTGGAGGTGAATGAAGAGGGGGAGGGCGGACGAGGGGGAGGGAGCGGGAGGGAGGGGGAGGGGGTGAAAAATGAAGTGACGGATGGAGGGGATGGTGGAGGGGAATGAAGAGGGGGAGGGTGGGGTTGGTGGAGGGCAATGACGAGGGGGAGGGAGGGGGTGGTGGAGTGGAATGAAGAGGGGAGGGAGGGGAGGTGGAGGTGAAAGAAGAGGGGAAGGGAGGGGGAGGTGGAGGAGAATGAAGATGGGGTGCGAGGGGGAGGTGGAGGGGAATGAAAAGGGGAGGGAGGGGGAGGTGGAGGGGAATGAAAAGGGGAGGGAGGGGGTGGTTGAGGGGAATGAAGAGGGGGAGGGATGGGGAGGTGGAGGAGAATGAAGAGGGGAAGGGAGGGGGAGGTGGATTGGAATGAAGAGGGGGAGGGAGAGTGAGGTGGATGGGAATGAAGATGGGGAGGAAGGGGCAGGTAGAGGGGAATGATGAGGGGGAGGGAGGGGGTGGTGGAGGGGAATGAAGAGGGGGAGGGAGGGGGTGGTGGTGAAGAATGAAGTGGGGGAGGGAGGGGATGGTGGAGGGGAATGAAGAGGGGGAGGGGGGAGGAGGGGGAGGGAGGAGGAGGGGGAGGGAGGGGGAGGGATGGGGAGGTGGTGAAGTATGAAGTGGCGTACGGAGGGGATGGTGGAGGGGAATGACGAGGGGGAGGGAGGGGTTGGTGGAGGGCAATGCTGAGGAGGAGGGAGGGGGTGGTGGAGTGGAATAAATAGGGGAGGGAGGGGTTGGTAGAGGGGAATGAAGAGGGGGAGGGAGGGGGAGGTGGTGAAGAATGAAGAGGGGAGGGAGGGGGTGTTAGAGGGGAATGAGGAGGGAGAGGGAGGGGGATGTGGAGGGGAATGAAGAGGTGGATGGAGGGGTTGGTGGAGGGGAATGAAGAGGGGGAAGGTGGAGGACGGGGAGGGAATGAAGAGGGGGAGGGAGGGGAGGGGAATGAAGAGGGGCAGGGAGGGGGAGGGAAGGGGAGGTGGTGAAGAATGAATTGGGGAGGGAGGGGATGATGGAGGGGAATGATGAGGGGGAGGGAGGGCTTGGTGGAGGGCAATGAAGAGGGCGAGGTACGGGGAGGGGAAGGGAGGGGGTGGTGGAGTGGAATGAAGAGGGGGAGGGAGGGGTAGGTGGAGGTGAATGAAGAGGGGGTGGGAGGAGGAGGGGGAGGGGAATGAAGAGTGGGAGGGTGGGCGAGGGGAATGAAGAGGGGGAGGGAGGGGGTGGTTGAGTGGAATAAAGAGGGGGAGGGAGGGGGAGGTGTAGTGGAATGAAGAGTGGGAGGGAGGGGGACGGGAATGAAGAGTGGGAGGGAGGGGGACGGGAATAAAGAGTGGGAGGGATGCGGTGGTGGATGGGAATGAAGAGGGGCAGGGAGCGGGATGGGGAGGGGAATGAAGAGGGGGAAGGAGTGGGAGGGGGAGGGAAGGGGTGTTGGCGTGGAATGACGAGGGGGATGGAGGGGTTGGTGGAGGGGAATGAAGAGGGGGTGGGCGGGGGTGGTAGGGTGGAATGAAGAGGGGGAGGGTGGGGTAGGTGGAGGTGAATGAAGATGGGGAGGGAGGAGGTGGTCTTTGGGAATGAAGAGGGGAGGGAGCGGGATGGGGAGGGGAATGAAGAGGGGGAGGGAGGGGGCGGGCTAGGGAGGGAGAGGGGTGGCAAATGACGAGGGGGAGGGAAAGGGTAGTGGATGGGAATGAAGAGGGGGAGGGAGTGGGTGTTGGAGTGGAATGAAGAGGGGGAGGAAGGGGTAGGTGCAGGTGAATGAAGAGGGGGAGGGAGGAGGAAGGGTCAGGGAATGAAGAGGGGGAGAGAGGGGGAAGGGAATAAAGAGGGGGAGGGAGTGGGAGGTGGTGAAGAATGAAGAGGGGGAGGGTGGGGTTGGTGGAAGGGCAATGAAGACGGGGTGGTACGGGGAGGGGGAGGGAGGGGGTGGTGGAGGTGGTGAAGAATGAAGTGGCGGATGGAGGGGATGGTGGAGGGGAATGAAGAGGGTGAGGGAGGGGTTGGTGGAGGGCAATGACGAGGGGGAGGGAGGACGAGGGGGAGGGAGGGTGAGGGAGGGGGAGGGAGGGGTAGGTGGAGGTGAATGAAGAGGGGGAGGGAGGAGGCGGGGGAGGGGAATGAAGAGGGGGAGGGAGGGGGTGATGGAGGGGAATGAAGAGGGGTAGGGAGGGGAAGGTGGAGGGCAATTAAGAGGGTGGGCTCCGGGGAGGGGGAGGGAGGGGGTGGTGGAGTGGAATGAAGAGGGGGAGGGAGGGGTAGGTGGATGTGAATGAAGAGTGGGAGGGAGGAGGAGGGGGAGGGGAATGAAGATGGGGAGGGAGGGGTAGGTGGAGGTGAATGAAGAGGGGGAATGAAGAGGGGGAGGGAGGGGAGGGGAATGAAGAGGGTCAGGGAGGGGGAGGGAAGGGGAGGTGGTGAAGAATGAATTGGAGAGGGAGGGGAATGATGAGGGGGAGGGAGGGGTTGGTGGAGGGCAATGAAGAGGGCAAGGTACGGGGAGGGGGAGGGAGTGGGTGGTGGAGTGGAATGAAGAGGGGGAGGGAGGGGTAGGTGGAGGTGAATGAAGAGGGGGAGGGAGGAGGAGGGGGAGGGGAATGAAGAGTGGGAGGGTGGGGGAGGGGAATGAAGAGGGGGAGGGAAGGGGTGGTTGAGTGGAATAAAGAGGGGGAGGGAGGGGATGGTGGAGGGGAATGAAGAGGGGGAGGGAGGGGTTGGTGGAGGGCAATGAGGAGGGGGTGGTACGGGGAGGGAGGGGGAATGAAGAGGGGGAGGTAGGGGTTGGTGGAGTGGAATGAAGAGGGGGAGGTAGGGGTAGGTGGAGGTGAATGAAGAGGGGGAGGGAGGACGAGGGGGAGGGAGGGTGAGGGAGGGGGAGGGAGGGGGCGGAACGGTGAGGGAGGGGGAGGTGGTGAACAATGAAGATGGGGTGCGAGGGGGAGGTGGAGGGGAATGAAAAGGGGAGGGAGGGGGAGGTGGAGGGGAATGAGAAGGGGAGGGAGGGGGTGGTTGAGGGGAATGAAGAGGGGGCGGGAGAGTGAGGTGGATTGGAATGAAGATGGGGAGGAAGGGGCAGGTAGAGGGGAATGATGAGGGGGAGGGGGGGGGGGGGTGGTGGAGGGGAATGAAGAGGGGGAGGGAGGGGAGGTGAAGGTGAAAGAAGAGGGGAAGGGAGGGGGAGGTGGAGGACAATTAAGATGGGGTGCGAGGGGGAGGTGGAGGGGAATGAAAAGGGGAGGGAGGGGGAGGTGGAGGGGAATGAGAAGGGGAGGGAGGGGGTGGTTGAGGGGAATGAAGAGGGGGCGGGAGAGTGAGGTGGATTGGAATGAAGATGGGGAGGAAGGGGCAGGTAGAGGGGAATGATGAGGGGGAGGGAGGGGGTGGTGGAGGGGAATGAAGAGGGGGAGGGGGGGTGGTGGAGTGGAATGAAGAGGGGGAGGGAGGGGTAGGTGGAGGTCATTGAAGAGGGGGAGCGAGGGGGCGGGAAATGAATAGGGGGAGGGAGGGGGTGGTGGTGAAGAATGAAGTGGGGGAGGGAGGGGATGGTGGAGGGGAATGAAGAGGGGGAGGGAGGGGTTGGTGGAGTGGAATGAAGAGGGGGAGGGAGGAGGAGGGGGAGGGAGGGGGAGGGATGGGGAGGTGGTGAAGTATGAAGTGGCGTACAGAGGGGATGGTGGAGGGGAATGACGAGGGGGAGGGAGGGGTTGGTGGAGGGCAATGACGAGGAGGAGGGAGGGAGTGGTGGAGTGGAATAAAGAGGGGAGGGAGGGGGTGGTAGAGGGGAATGAAGAGGGGGAGGGAGGGGGAGGTGGTGAAGAATGAAGAGGGGAGGGAGGGGTGTTAGAGGGGAATGAGGAGGGGGAGGGAGGGGGATGTGGAGGGGAATGAAGAGGGGGATGGAGGGGTTGGTGGAGGGGAATGAAGAGGGGGAAGGTGGAGGACGGGGAGGGGAATGAAGAGGGGGAGGGTGGGGAGGGGAATGAAGAGGGGCAGTGAGGGGGAGGGAAGGGGAAGTGGTGAAGAATGAATTGGGGAGGGAGGGGTTGGTGGAGGGCAATGAAGAGGGCGAGGTGCTGGGAGGGGGAGGGAGGGGGTGGTGGAGTGGAATGAAGAGGGGGAGGGAGGGGTAGGTGGAGGTGAATGAAGAGGGGGTGGGAGGAGGAGGGGGAGGGGAATGAAGAGTGGGAGGGTGGGGGAGGGAGGGGGTGGTTGAGTGGAATAAAGAGGGGAGGGAGGGGGTGGTAGAGGGGAATGAAGAGGGGGAGGGATGGGGCGTGCTAGGGAGGGGGAGGGGTGGCAAATGACGAGGGGGTGGGAAAGGGTGGTGGATGGGAATGAAGAGGGGGGGCGAGTGGGTGTTGGAGTGGAATGAAGAGGGGGAGGAAGGGGTAGGTGCAGGTGAATGAAGAGGGGGAGGGAGGAGGAGGGGTCGGGGAATGAAGAAGGGGAGAGAGGGGGAAGGGATTGAAGAGGGGGAGTGAGTGGGAGGTGGAGGGGAATGAAGAGGGGTTGGAGGGGGTGGTGGAGTGGAATGAAGAGGGGAGGGAGATGGTGGTAGAGGGGAATGAAGAGGGAGAGGGAGGGGGTTGTGGAGGGGAATGAAGAGGGGGAGGGAAGGGGAGGTGGAGGTGAATGAAGAGGGGGAGGGAGTGGGTGGTGGAGTGGAATGAAGAGGGGGAGGGAGGGGTAGGTGGAGGTGAATGAAGAGTGGGAAGGTGGAGGACGGGGAGGGGAATGAAGAGGGGGAGGGAGGGGGAGGGAATGGGAGGTGGTGAAGAATGAAGTGGGGGAGGGAGGGGATGGTGTAGGGGAATGATGAGGGGGTGGGAGGGGATGGTGTAGGGGAATGATGAGGGGGAGGGGAATGAAGAGGGGGAGGGAGGGGGAGGGGAATGAAGAGGAGGAGGGTGGGGGAGGGGAATGAAGAGGGGGAGGGAGGGGGATGTGGATGCGAATGAAAAGGGGGAGGGTGGGGGTGTTGGAGGGGAATGAAGAGGGGGAGGGAGGGGGAGGTGGATGGGAATGAAGAGGGGGAGGGAGGGGGTGGTGGAGTGGAATAAAGAGGGGGAGGGAGGGGGAGGTGTAGTAGAATGAAGAGTGGGAGGGAGGGGGACGGGAAGGAAGAGGGGTAGGGAGGGGGTGGTGGATGGGAATGAAGAGGGGGAGGGAGGGGGTGGGGGAGTGGAATGAAGAGGGGAGGGAG